>NW_027581321.1:0-4446 GCF_028453695.1 Augochlora pura
CTTGTGCAAAGACCGCAGCGTTCCGCCATTTTGTTGAGGTTCACGGTTCCGAGAAAAATCACGCGCACACCAGATCGTTCCAGCAATCAGCTTGTACTACGTCGGGCTCGTGTCTCGGCGGAGCGGCTCAGAATTAATTGTGAAGTCGGCTTCCAAATTACGCAACGTCGCTTCGTTTTTCGCCGTAATTTATTGTCGGGGACGAAGAAATCTGAACGCGTCGGAAATTAATGAAATGGATTAGTCGTCGACTTGTTTCGAGCAGCTCAGGTCGACGGTAATTGCGTGCGCGGGTGGGGGGGTAGGGTGCGAGGCGCAATTAAGTTGAATTTTTCACGCGGAAGCGTGTCCACGATTTCGAAAAAGGAAATTTCGTTGCGTCTGAGAGGTGAAAAAGACACGGTCCCTCTCGGCGATCTCCCCGGTGAAAAGAGCGGCGCGCGCCCGTGTCCCCGCGCCGCTTCCCGTGGATTTTCTGATGCGCCAATAAATTATGTAGTTGCTAGAAAAAGGTCATTCCCAGTTTCCGCGGGTTCAAGTTTTCCCATTTTGTCATATGAATTAATAAACGGCCACGTAAGACGGTGTCTTTTGAGGTAAGGAGGGACGTGTATCCCGAACTTTGGAATAGAGATCTCTGACTTAACTTAAATTGCTGTTAATATTTCTCGAATTGGATTCTCATATTTAATGCAGGCCCGTTTTCAACGTTGCGATACCCCGGCACTGCGAAATATTTATAACTCGATTTTACGGCAATATTTTCCATCGAAATGTGCCCGACTTTCCGATTTTTTTCACCCCCGAAACCGGACAACCTTTTGCAGCCGGACTTTCTTCCACGTATTGTCACATCTTTAGGCAATTCACTCACGAATTTTTGATCGCAGAACAAATTCAAATTTCGCGCGCTATAAATCATTACGTCCCTGTTTGAAATATCGGGTGATTTACATGAAGGGATGGTTTAGCCGTGCAGTGACTTCGCGATTTTTTTATTACGATACCAAGTAAAATATTGCTACGCGACCTTTTTCTAAAAAATTGTATATTATTCGAGAATATCCATAAATTTTTATAACACGAACAAATAAAAATTCTACTTATTAGAAATAATTAACTGCAACCTCGAATCAGCTATTTCCAGCGGTCCATTTTTATTATTCTAGCTTCGCCATATTAGCCAAACTTTGTTATTTTTTTACTGCGAAACTAACAAACATATCGCTGCGCGACTTTCTTCGAAGAATCTGTCTATCCTTCGGGAACACGTCGAAATTTCGCCGTTGAGGCGAGATCGAAATGTAGCGGGTCGGGAACGACAGACGCGGGGGCAGCAACGGCTGCCGGCGGACCATTTCGGACTGTTCGGTAAACACCGCTTAGCGAGCCGGTCAAAGGAATTCCCGCGCAATAACTTGGCATAAATCCGAGCTAATTGCGAGAGGGAACGACGGGCCCCGGTCCAATCTTGTTCCCGCGAAGATTTCGTCAAAGGCCACCGCCGGATAATTTGCTGGCTGCGGCGGCGCCCGCCGCCGGCGATATTCGATTTTAATGCCGGAAGATGCCCGCGAGCCGCCGCTGCAAATTTCATATTATTTATATGCAGCCTGACAACGCGTGTGATACGCGGGGTGAGCGAACCTATCCGGGTGCTAGACGGCGACACAACGTGTCCCGCGGAACACGTAGCACTTCGGGATGCTATCATGCCGCGGGCATTCGAAATTCATGGAATTTCGCGCGGACCGCGTTAGCAGAAGATTGGACAGAACCTCGATGCCGTAAGTTCCGCTCTGGTTGTGCTTCTTTATGAATACTTTAAAAGCGATATCACGTTTCTAACTGATATTTAGATGCCGCGGGACACGCGGGAACTTAAGAAACGACACTGTACGTTCCCTTCGTTTGTTATCGCCGACAATTTCGAAATCGTTCGTTACTGCGACTAATTTAATAATTCTTAGATATTTTGATCGATTTATAAAGTGATTAAAAAATGGTTGGTTATCCTAACTAAATTGTAAAGCAATTAAAATTATTTTAATTGTTACAATCGATTTGTAACCAAATTTTTAATGATTTCTAATGACTAAGGAATTATAATCGTTAATCGCTGAACAGTTGAGTTAGCGCCCAATTATTATGAATTATTTACCACACCTGACGAGTTCTAATTGTTACCTATTAGAACTATTTTACAAAACTAATATAATACAATATATATAATACAATACAATACAATACCATACAATACGATACGATACGATACAATAAAATACAATAAAATACAATAAAATACAATGAAATACAATAAAATACAATAAAATACAATAAAATATAATAAAATACAATACAATACAATAAAATACAATACAATATAATATAATAAAATATAATATAATATAATACAATACAATATAATATATAATAGATCTCATAGAATCTTATAGATAATTCGCCGATTTTTTTCGGCGCGGTTACGTCAACGCGAGTCTCGCCTATGATGAGACCGGTCGATTAAACGAAATCAGGTTCGTTAACAATTTCGTCGGCGTCGACGTGACGAGCCTAAACTCAGGATTCCGATCACATCTCCGACAGCCGGCAGCAACGATCAACGATCTCTGATAGCTGTTGGCACGGAGCGCGGTCGATTCCCCATGGGAAATCCCGTTCCGGCGATCGCGGAGCCACGCGATCTCTCGAGGATCGAACGGAGGATCCATCGAGGCTGCGACAAGGCTCGTCAACGATACCGATCTGCTGGATTTCTAATAATCATGTTAACCGAAGAACAACGGAGTAGAATCGTTAGTAGACGTTGACGTCGATATATGTTATAGGGAATGTTAATGTTGGTGAATATGTTGTAGGGGATCCTGATGTTGATAAATATGTTACTGGGGGCGTTAATATTGATAAGCAAATTATAGAGGATGGTGACGTTGGTGAATATGTTACTGGGGATGTTAATATTGATAAATATATTATAGAGGGTGTTAATATTAATATGAAAATTATAGAGGGTGTTAATATCGATAAGTAAATTATAAAGGGTGTTAATATTGATAACCAGATTATGAAGGGTGTTAATATTGATAAGCAAATTATAGAGGATGATGACGTTGGTGAATATGTTACTGGGGTTGTTAATATTGATAAATATATTATAGAGGGTGTTAATATTAATATGAAAATTATAGAGGGTGTTAATATCGATAAGTAAATTATAAAGGGTGTTAATATTGATAAGCAAATTATGAAGGGTGTTAATATTGATAAGAAAATTATAGGGGGTGTTAATATCGATAAGCAAATTATAGCGAGTGTTAATATTGATGAATATATTGTAAGGGGTTTTAATATTAATAAATACATTATGGATGATTTTAATATTGACAAATATCTTATAGGTGATGTTACCATTAATAAATATGTTACAGGGGATGTTCATTGTAATCAGCACATTGAAATGTCTCCGTTAAGTTTTACATACACATGCTTTTAAGTAAATGTATGTATAATTATAACTGTGATATGGCTATAGCTTTAGAAAATTATGTACCAATTATATCTTTAAAAAATTATAATCTCTATTATATGCAATAAATCCGTAATATTTACAATAACGAACAAGGTATACAATATTGAACGATAAAGAATAATCCAATTATGAAAATTATATCTTGACAATGTTATACCTTCAAACAATGATATCTTTATCAGATTTCCACCATAGCCACAATAAAAGCATTGAACTTAATTTTGACGAAATGACGTTGTAGGGTGCATGCCTTTTTTCCACCCCGGAATTACAAAAATCAATAATGCGGTCCACATTCAACCCCCGCTTTTCTCTCGC
The DNA here is from genome assembly GCF_028453695.1 of Augochlora pura. Lineage (NCBI taxonomy): Eukaryota > Metazoa > Arthropoda > Insecta > Hymenoptera > Halictidae > Augochlora > Augochlora pura. Next base: position 3,869 of record NW_027581321.1, read on the forward strand.
CTCTCAAGCCACATTCTCGTCTCACCCTCTCTCTCCCACACTTTCTCTCTCTCTCTCTCTTTCGCACAACTATCTTCGACGCTCGCTAATTGACATTTGAACCAAGTTCACAATTCGCAATAAAACAATCTCGCCGTACCAGGGCCGCGTCGCGTCGCGTCGCCTAAACGTCGATTATCGCGTTTTAATTAAACCTTTATTATCCGCCGACGAAAACTTGTTATTGGGTAATTATTCCGCCGCCAGGTAAGACTACTTAGCCGGCACTCGTTGCGGTGCGCCGGAGTGGGCACTCAAACCTCGGTGTGGTTCGGCTGGAGAAGCCACCCGTTGTCAAAGAAACCGCCCCCCCCCCCCCCCCCCCCCCCCCCTTTCCCCCCCCCCCCCCCGTCTCATTCGCGTTGCTTTCGGACGCCTGCTTGCCATCGTCAAACTTTAAATTGCCGCGGCGTATTCGGGGGTGTTAATATTGTCCCGAGGGACTAGATCCGTCCTCCTGGGTCCCATAGACAACCCTCGCGACCCCGCGCAACCCATCGGCTGATTCTTTCGGACCCGTGGCGCGCGGCGAAATGATC
>NW_027581322.1:0-4444 GCF_028453695.1 Augochlora pura
TTTTTTTTCGGCACGTGGCGAATTAAAAAGAAAAGAAGAAGATAACAGGATTGCAATTGTATTCGCGAATTGTCGCGAATTACTTTCGGTTGTTTACGGAACGGATTATCTGGAGTACCGGCAACTCTCTGGAGAACAATGTTTATCGTTCTGGTAATATTTTAGATAATTTTCCGTTTCATGGTTTCCTATTAGCTTAATTTATTTAATTAGCAAAATGGAAATTGCGAGCGGCATTTTTCTCTTTCTCTTCATTTAGTATAATTGCAATTTTAACTTGCGAACACTCTTATTTTATTTGAACACTTTTAATATTTTGCTTCGTTAATGCGTTTCGTTTGTTAATTATTAAAAGCAGCATTTTAATTATATTAGGTTGATAATGTTAACGTCGGCGATGTATGGCCGGGGATAATAAGCTTGGAAAGGAACATTATTCGGTTATTCCATTGAATAAAAGCCCGGAGCTCCGCATCGTTTAAACAATAGACAACCGAAGTTAATTAACTCGAGATAGCAGTCCTCGGAGCAATGATTTCGACAATATTTTGACTAATTGTTAATATAACGCGGCGATATCCATGTGCGATTCGTTGCTTTGAATTTTCTGCGGGAATAAAAATTGGGGACAAAAATCTTTGTTGGTTTGTTAAAAATCTATGGATATTTTCAAACGAAAATCCTGCGTGTTCCTCGATTATTAATTAATAAATCTGCAATGTCTGAGACCGATCGGTTTAACGCGTTTCCCGAAAAAAATTCTTGAAGCTCGCAGTTTCTTTTCGCTTATTTGGCCGTCTCGCGCGTAAAATCTCTCAGCTTTCAACGCGCTGCCAACGACAGCCGTTCGGCGCGGCAGACTTTTCCCGGTTTTCGCGCGGATCAGGGAAATTTTCGGAGGCGAGAGGACGGCGGGGCCCTCGAGAAAGTTATCGCGCGTCGTAGCCGTTCCACGGGTGTCAATATATGCATTGGTTTCTTGTCACGGGCATCGAGGTGCGTGCTGAGACCGCCCCCGGAACCCCCCACCCCCCCACCCCACCCCCTTGTTTCAGTTTCGACTACGGCTGAATTTTTCATATATCCGAATCCCTATCGCCCCGTTACGGCAAACCTCTCCGACCGTCGTCTCGCCGCGAAAATGTTGTGGCATTGCGCCAAAAACCGGCTCCGCTCCCCGTATAATACCGAATTTTTCGTTTCGTGTCCGACGAGGCTTCATGAAAAATTGAATCGATCTTAATAAAAATAAAAACGAATCTCGGACGGTGCTTTTTCCCGTTCGGATAAACTGCTTTCGTTGTTCAATATACTTTGTTCGTTATTTACCCTTTCGAAATCGGAGACGGATCGCGAGTTAATAACAAATTGTTAAAGATCGTATATTATTGGGAAAAATTGTAAAATATTGTGGATAATTGTGAATAATTGTGGAAGGTTTTGGGACATTCTCAGAAAATTGGAAAATGATTTGAAAAGTTCTAAAATGTTGTATGAAGTTGTGAAGACTGTAGTAAATTGTGAAATATTCTATAATGTTATAAACAAATTTTAAAACACTATAGAAAATTGTAAGAAGTCATAAGGAATTGTAAAAAGGTATAGAAAGTCTTAAAAACATTGTAGAAAAACATAAAAAAATTGTAGGAAATGTAAAATACTATAAAGAGTTGCAGAACATTCTAGAAAATTCTAAAACATTGTAAAAAATTCTAAAAAATTTTAAAAAATTCGTAAATACTCGCAAAAAGCTTCCGAAAGACAATAAAAAATTCCGATCAGTCCCAAAATATTCTAGAAAATTCTAGAACACAGTAAACGTAAAACCAAAATGCTTCTGCAATTGAAAAGATTCTTTCAACCTCCGCCTAACAGATTCGCATAATTTCTGCGCTCGATGATTAGCTCGCCGTCTCGCCATTAACATATTTCCAGCGCGTTCCGTCCGTCGCGTTTACGGGAGGCCGGTTCCCTTTCAGCGCATCGCGCGGGCCGGTATGCAAATAATCGCTGTCCAAAGCCCGTTGGAACGTTATATGATTTTATGGCGCCGAGGGAAACTCTTCCAAGGCACTGTTTAGATTAGGGAGACACGCGCGAAACGCCACGCTCTGCAGATAAGCTTTCCGGCTAAGTACTCCGCATTTTGTCCGCATTCGGTTGGAACGGGTTTACTTATACGCGCGCGTATACACATACGAATACGTACGCGTGCCGACCCGCGCAGCGAGATTTAATTAAACTGTAGATTTCGTCGCAAATTCTAACTGCGGCCATTCTACTTTTCCTTGTAATCTCCCGGCGAAAAGTTTCCGGGGCGAAACGATTTGCGATTTAAATTCTCCGCCGTCGAAAACTTCCCGACCCTATTAAATAAACAGAGTTCCGAAAACCGGCGGCCGTTACAGCGATTCGATACCGTCGTGGAAAATGGCGGAGATTCTAGTCGGAGATTTTAGTCGAAGATTCTAGACGCGAAATTCTGCCCGGAAACTGTTGGCGGAAATTCTACCGGCGATCCTCTAGTCGAGGCGGAATCGTTCGACTACCCGAAAACATTTTTAACCCCTTCGGTACGAGCGCCTCGTCCGCCGTGCGAGGCGCCGCGCCGAATATTTTGCGCATGGTCGATCTTTATGTAAAGATTGTCGCAAGCGTTGAGTGAAAACTGTGCTTAACCGTTTGGCTATAGTTCGTCGTCGATGTAATATTCAATATCAACAGCGCGAGTGATTAGTATCGTTTGGAGGTATATTGAATTTGTTGGTGGAGAGTGGGGGAAGTCGTCAGTAATTTCTTGCGTAACTGTACTAAATATTTATAAATATTTGTCAATATTTATACTATAAATATGTGTACATTAAATATTTATATTGTATATATAAATATTAGATATTTATACTGTAGTATAGTATAGTATATAGTATATCCTGTACCATATTATAGTATGTAGTTTAATATGTACCATATTATAGTGTATAGTATAATATATACCATATTATAGTGTATAGTAAATACTGTAACGTATACTATATTACACTATCTATCATTCAGCGATTCCAAATATTAGAAAAATTAATAACAATACAGACTATCCTCGTACTGTTTCTGCGATTGTTATTCACGCTCGTAATTGATATTGAAAACTGTCAAAAAATGATGTTTCGTTGACTATCGGATATCTTTTTCAATATTCTACGTAACTGGCTAGCCGATACATTGAAACTTCGACAACCAATTACAGCCGCCATTTTTTATATTCATCTAGAATGTTTTGTTATATTCTCGGTATCGCATATTCGTTACCGAAAAAATGTTTGCTCTCGGCGAATTTCTATATTATTCACGGATCCTGAAATCTCTTGATCACGTTCGCCAAATTCTGTTATTAAAAAAGCGTTTGCTTTAAATAAATTCGATAACATTCGATTTTGTGCTTAAAATAAAAATTTCTATTAAATACGAATCATAATGAAATTCACATTAAGAATTGATCTTGATCAAATTTATATTAAAAATTAATTTAAAATCCCTACATAATCAAAGCAATTTAATTAATTAAAATAAAACTAAAAAGTTCACATATATCATAGGGGATGACATTGGAACTTTTTCGCATTCGAAAAATCGTAGTCGAATTCATTTTCCTCGAATATATTGCAATAAAAATAAATTTTCAAAATTGGTCAGAAATTTGATTTTTATTGCAATATATTCAAATATATATTTTCAAAATTGGTCAGAAATTAGTGTCACCCAGATATGGGTGACGCGGCGACGAACGTGTTAAACAAATAACACTCGCGACAGCAAAGAAACGCGGAGGTTCGACAAAGAGTCCCGGCCCGCCCGCTAGTATAATAGTCCGTCGACGACGCGTCTCGTCAAGGAAGTGTTACTCGAAAATTCTTTGATATGCCGCGGTCGCAACGACGCCGCGCGTCTCTCCGACTGCAATTTCATTGGAGACCGTCTCTCGAGCCAAGTGACGAGTTTGCGGGACAAAAGAACGAAACGGTAATATTGCTAACAGAAAAGAAGGGTAGAGGGGTAGGGGGAGAGAGAAGGACCTGGGCAAAAAGGAACGAGGCCGCGGGGAAGGGGTAGGAGAAGGGCGAGAGGGGTAGAGAGGGAAAGGGGTGGACTTTTTTAGCGAGCGTCGCGGTGAATAAAGAATCTGGCCGGGCGAATATTGCGGCCCGGAAACTTCCGACGCGGCGCGCCGCGCTGAATCTTGAGACTCGAGGATCTGCGCCGGGGTAGGGCCGATTGTTCGGACGAGCGCCGCGTTAATTCGAGTTAAGCGAGATGCTCAGCGAGGGCCGCTTCCCGCCAGAAGGGCTGGAAAAAGCTGCGGCACCGCTCGGTACTATACTCGGCATATACTATAGTCATCGGACTATACTCGGCATATACTATAGTCATCAGACTATACTCGGCATAT
>NW_027581323.1:0-4441 GCF_028453695.1 Augochlora pura
TTAAGTTTCCAACGAGTAATAACTGAAGCAGCGTAGTGTCGTCGCCGTGAATAGCCTATGAATTATTCCAACAAGACGAAGAATTTCTCATGTCATTACTTATGTTGAAGAAACGTTAAGAAATAATAGATTATGCTTTAGTAAAAAGCTTAAGAAGAATGTATTCGACCCGCGTCTTAGTCATCAGGATGCGCAATAATTTGTTTCGCGTTTCTTAACTCAAAAATTAAGTCTCACTAATTGATATAGAATTTCTTAGTCGATGACGCATGCACCATATTATTGCACAAATTTTTTATACATTCTTGTTAACTCGGGCTTTACTCCAAGGAATCCGTTTTTCCAACCAACCTAATTAAAACACTTATACAGTTACCTCTCGGACATTTTTAAATGATTACTCGTTAAAAGAATTTCCAATGCTCGGACTATGCAAAAATTGGTTGGAACGAGGACAGACGAATATAGTTAACGTAGAAAATATACTGACTGAATTGTGATAAGCCTTGTTTAAGGTATTTTAGAGAACATGTATTAAAATGACAAAATTTTATTATTCGTTCGCCTGAAAATGTATTGTAAATGAGGCAATTGATTTCAAGTACGCAACAGTAATAATTGTTGTAATCGTCAATAAATATTATGATCGTTAATATGTTTCCTTCCATCTATAAAATAAAAACGACATTTCGTAATTATCGCTTTTTGAAAACTGCGATGTCTACTATTCGTAACAAATCCTTCTCTTTCTACAATAATATCGTCGGTTATTTTACGCTCATTAGCGACAGATTAATAAGTAAACAATTGCGACATCCGAAGATATTTGTCAATTATTTCTTAATAGTTATCAGTTTTCAAAACTATCGAGATTCTCAAAGTTAGGAACAAAATTCTTATAAAATAGGTCAATGAGTCAACGAGTCGCATATTTTCTGTAAAAAAATGTTTCAAACACAGCCTTTTTGGATTCATAGCAAGTGAGACAATCTGCATAGTTTCTCAATTAGAATCTCACATGCATAATGCGAATAAATTATAACTCGTTCTTTAAAATAAATACATTGCATAAAAGTTGCAGTACTTAAATATATAATTTAGAAACAAATGATGATTTCTTATATTTTTTAGGCGGTGAATCCTGTGACAAATTTTGATAATTCGCCGTGTGACAGCACTTGCGTCATTATTGCATTATAATATCTAATGCAAATGGATGACCTTGAATTTTGAAGTTGAAATTATATTAACATTGTGAGAATTGCGTTTAGATTGTATCAGCAGAATATTGTAGAATGTAACTGTATTTTCTTTTTATTATTTCTCATTGGTCAACTCTGTGTTAACAGTTTCAATAATTTGTCCGATTTTAACGATTTGAATAACATGAACAATCTGAACAATTTGTGCATTTTAAATGGTTTAAACAATTCGATCCATGTCTACGAATTCAATAATATTTTTAATTAGAACAATTCCAAGAATTTTAACAAAGAATTAACATATGTGACTTTTGTTATATATTTTCTTTATGATTAAGGATACATCATAACATAAGTGTTTGCATTGACAGTACGATAAATCGGAGTAGGTACCGTATTAAGGTTATCAGTTTTACATGTTACTATACCGACGTTATAAAGTTGCAGCAATTCCGAACAATGGAACTCCTTTTATTTTTTCGATTTGGAAGATTCGTTGCTGTTGCAAACGGGCGGCGTGTACTTATTTGTTTGTTGCCTTGATAAAAGAGATGGAGTAGGACATGAAATTGTATTATAAGGGAAACATTGGCAAGACACCCATAAATATTAACGCGGCCATCTGCGTATTCACATGTACATACACGATCTATCCACACCGACAAGTTGTGCTACATCAAGTCTGATTATAGGGTTGGACTACAAAGGTCAATGGCGTAAATACTCATAATCGATACCGCGACGATTGCGTTCTGATATACAACACCACATGTCTGAGAAATGTTTGCCGGCCTGACAAGTTGCTTCCCTACTTTATGTTACATCCTGTAATTGCATCGTCCGAAAAACGATGATTAATTTCGACACTATGATAAACAGATTTTTCGCAGGATATTTTTCGTCAAGACATTCAGGTTTCAGAAATTCAGTTTTGAAAACGAAAAATTTATTGTGCATTAATTGCGAAAGCTGCAAGTGAGAATTTCTTCTAAAAAGACTTCATTAGAATCACCCAAAGGCAATATTATATGAAAAAGTGTGCATTTAAATATGTTCAATGTTTTAAGCAAACGAGATACAATATTTATTAAAATAATAATGCTGTTCATTATTTATTTGTCGTTTTGTTTCAAGTTTCTGACAGATAAGTCGTTTAAAGATATTTAATTTCCTATCAAAAACAGGAAAAATAATATTAATAATACTAAATTTTTAGTTAGTCACATCGGCGACAGATAAATCATTCGAAAATAATGAATTTCTTATGAAATCAGGAAAAATCAGATTTATAATATCAAATTTTTATAACATACAACAATTCTATTATCATACTTAATAACTTAATTTAACAAGTATAGTGAAACATTTTCAATGATAAAACAACAATATACCCATACGGTTTATTAAAGTAGATCTAAAAGTGTTAAGCAAAAAGAAAGAGAAAGTTAGGTTAGGTACAATTGCTTAAATATAGGGTCATTATCCTGTGCTAGGAAATTGAATGAACACGCTGTATGCATGGTTTAGTATTCCCGAATGATGCTTTCCAAGCACCAATTACAATCCTATAAATACAATTGGGTAGCAAAGCGCAGGGCTTTCGTACGGAACTGCAATAATTCAGCAAAGTAATTCCTTTTCGGCGCAACGACGTGATATTATCATAAGTTCAGCCAGAATTTTCCATAATTTTAGCTCCCAATATTCTGTTGCGCGAAACTTGTTTGTGAACTAAAGTCTAGTTAAGGATGCGTTAGCATAACGCCGGGCGAAACGGTGAATACGAATAATCCAAGTTCCGAGCATCAGCTGCGGACGTCCCTTGGAGATGAAACGTCTACCCAGCGGGAGTTCTTTGGTCACCATAAAAGCGTGAGACTGTGTAATTCTGCTCGATACGGGCTGGTTTACTTTTTAGATTTAATTAGTGCCAAGCTAGAAATCACGTCGCTTTATGTCAACTCGAAAATTGCTTTTCTTTTGTGTTTCATTGTTTCGTGAAATAATGAAATTCTCACTGGGAAATTAATTTTCCGGAAATGGGTTCTATATTTTCTTTGATATCCTGAATTAGTATAATGGTTTTCGTTGAAATAACTGGCATACTGGTGTCACGATGGATTCCGAATAAAAATGCAGCAAAATTCGTTAATCTCGTTCTAGATAAACACAGCAGTGATATTTTGGACTTACTTATTCAAGGAATAGATAATAGAACAAGGGATGTGAAAGTTTTATTGCAAAATGAAATAGAAATATAATGCTGAATGTAGAACAAAACTTCAGATTTCATGCAATTATGGGAAAAATGAATAGTTGAAATGTAAAATTGAAAAGACATGAGACCAATTTAATAATATTGACAACTTATTATTGAGTTTATTCAAATTATTAGAAGAAAAGATTTGGTTATTTTAATACGTGTTCTTATAAACATCAAATTGTTCAAATCGTTTAAACTGTTGAAACTGTATAAACAATTCTATTATCACTGTGAAATAATAGAAAAGAAGTAAAATTATATTCTACAATATTGTCACTACATTATCTATAACGCAATTCGCGAAATATCAATATAATTTTACCTTCATATTCAAATATGCAACTAAAATACGTCAGAATGTTAAAGTTATCCATTTGAATTAAATATGATAATGCAATAATGGCGCAAGTGCTCTCACACGGCGAATTATCAAAATTTGTTACAGGATTTGTTGACTAAAAAAAATATAAGAAATCATCATTTCTTTAAAATACCTTAACAAAACATATCACAATTCAATCAGTATATTTTCTACGTTAACTATATTCGTCTGTCCTCGTACCAACCAATTTTCGCATAGTCCGAGCATTGGAAATTCTTTTAACGAGTAATCGTTTAAAAATGTCCGAGAGGTAACTGTATAAGTGTTTTAATTAGGTTGGTTGGAAAAACGGATTCCTTGGAGTAAAGCCCGAGTTAACAAGAATGTATAAAAAATTTGTGCAATAATATGGTGCATGCGTCATCGACTAAGAAATTCTATATCAATTAGTGAGACTTAATTTTTGAGTTAAGACACGCGAAGCAAATTATTGCGCATCCTGATGACTGAGACGCGGGTCGAATACATTCTTCTTACGCTTTTTACTAAAGCATAATCTATTATTTCTTAACGTTTCTTCAACATAAGTAATGATATGAGAAATTCTTCGTCTTGTTGGAATAATTCATAGGCTATTCGCGGCGACGACACTAC
>NW_027581324.1:0-4438 GCF_028453695.1 Augochlora pura
ACCCCTATCATCGAAATTCATAAAAAGCAACATAACCTAGCTACTCACGCTTGCCGCTCGGACAATATATAAAATCGTTCGATTCGCATGCCGCTGTCCGGGCCTTCATTCATGCAGCTGAATGAATCCCGGCCGGCGATCGATAAGGACAGAGCGTGGCGCGGGAGCAGTCGCGCGCCGACTTCGGCTGAAATATTAACGGCGACGTATCCGACACGTCCGTCGGTTCAACGCTCAGAAGTGAAAGCTCTCGTTAACGGCAGGGCTAATGCCGTTCATTTCGACGGGGGCTGTTTGTGTCCTCCTCCCCCGTCGTTCAAGGCCGCCCAGATTTTCGCGGGTCCACCCTCCCCGGGTGCCGGGACTCGCCTAAACTACTCATTTCCTACGGCACCGCCAGCCAATTAATTGACCAACAGTCGCGCGCCCTGTTTGCATCCGGAGTCATTCAAGGCCGCCGGTTCTCTCGCGGGCCCACGCGCGCGCTTTCGCCGCTCGCCTAAACGCTTATTTTCCGCGGGGCCTCCAGCCAATTAATTCACCGTCGGCCGTGTTTGCTGCCGGTTGTTTGCATTACATTAAAACCGAAAGCCGCGCGCGGCTACTTGTAACGTGTCCGCACGCGTTAATTCATCGAGTCCCGGAATTTCTGTGCGTCCCTCTCCCTTTCGGCTTCCACGTGTCTGTCTTTTTCTGTTTGGATTTATGTCTTTTTCTGTTCATATCTTTGTTTCTCTTGCTCCACGTGTCTGTCTTTTTCTGTCTATATATCTGTCTTTCTTGCTCCACGTGTCTGTCTATATATTTGTCTTTTTCTGTCTATACAATATCTGTCTTTCTTGCTCCACCTGTCTGTCTCTTTCTATCTATATATCTGTCTCTTTCTGTCTATATATCTGTCTCTCTTGCTCCACATGTCTGTCACTTTCTGTCTATATATATGTCTTTCTTGCTCCACGAGTCTGTCTTTTTCTGTTAACCCTTTGCACTCGAAGCCAGTTTAAGCTTAGATTCAAAATTGCTATTTTGACTAGCTGTAGTAATTTGCTATATGAGATCGAGTCTTGTGACTCGTGAAACTGTTATGCTTTTAACAGAAGGCTATTTAATAATGTCAACATTATTTGGTTAATTATGTAACAATTTTCATTGGCGCTTCAGAGGCGCCACTCGAGTGCAAAGGGTTAATATCTCTGTTTCTCTTACTCCACATGTTTGTCTTTCTCTGTTCATATCTCCGTTTCTCTTGCTCCACGTGTCTGTCTTTTTCTGTTTCTCTCTCCCTCTCTGTCTGTCATGCTTTCTGTCTCTCTCTGTCTGTCATGCTTTCTCTTTCTGTCTGTCTGTCATGCTTTCTGTCTCTCTGCCTGTCATGCTTTCTCTCTCTGTCTGTCTGCCATGCTTTCTGTCTCTCTCTTTCTCTCTCCCTCTGTCTGTCTTGCTTTCTCTCTCTCTCTCTCTCTCTCTCTCTCTCTCTTGCTTTCTCTCTCTTTCTCTATCTATATATCTGTTCGTCAGCGGATTCTATCCTCTTTGAAGTGCCCCGCCGTTAAATATACCCACGAGTCTAGGTCCCTCCAAGTTGTTTCTCCATTCTGCCTCATCGATCCTTCTAGCTGGTAGCCTTAATCGTCACTTCAATGGCTTCGCAGGGTAGGTTCTCTTTGGAGATGAGTCCGCCGATGTGAAAACAATTTCTTTGTACTCAGTTCGCTATCAAACGATTTACTTTGCCGGTAGCCCCGGCCGATTATAGCCGTAGTCCGGCGCATCGAATTGCATGTTAAAAGTGAACCGCCTGGCGGAATGTTAACTGCTGAAGTGTCCTGTCCTCGATCACTATGCAGATCTCTCTCTCTCTCTCTCTCTCTCTCTCTGTTCGTTTAGTGGCATCTCATGATCCGCGACATTCTTTTGTCTTCTTAAATTTAGTACGAACTCGGTGGCCTTGATAGCTTAAATAAGGCGGCTGTTGAAATTGTTAATTGGCTGTGTATAATTAAATGTTGCGTGGTTTAGAAGATGATTGATAGTGGAACTAGTCGCGAGGATTATGTGTTTAAAAGACGTTTTAATCCAGGAAGATCGAAAGGTTAATTTAGAATTATTTTATTTTTAATTTCTTGCTCTATAATGTTGTCAGACTCGTTATGAATATAATTGATTAAATATCTGTGCATCTCTTAAATTTGATATTAAATTTTACCCGTGAAGTGAAGGTTGCTATATAATAAATATGTATAAATTTGTTGTCTGGTGTAGGTATTTGTTAGGAATAATCAAATGCTAATGTATGTGAAATGAAGCGTTAACTTCGTGTTGACTGATCACTAAAATTATGGCCTTAGCGTTGCTATAGCCTGTATCATGATGTAGAAAGATAACAAATGGATAGAAGAGATAAAATTATTTATCATCAAAATTTCATGATATGATTCTCGCGTTTCAGAAGATATTATATATTTTGCCTACTACTTGCTATATTTCGTCGCGCATTCAAATCGGCAAGACGTTCGTCGAATTAGCCGAAACAGTGATCCCGGCTAAACATCTTAATCCAAAGAATAAGCTGCCGCGAGGACTAACGACCTCCTGTTAATGTCGGCGCGCGGGTCTCAAAAGTGCCGGGACTGGAATGACAGTGGCAAAAACCCGGTCTCATGCCGGTCGGTCTCTTCCCCTTGTAAAGCTCCCGGGGGGTGTTGTACCGGCTCTCCTCTTACAGATTTTTTCTTTAGACGGTATCCTCATCAGAGTGCTTCCACGGGGTACTTTAGGAGATTGTTCGTAATATTCCGGCGTCCATTTCATGGGGGGTAGGGTAAGCTTCGTCGTGGCCGGTACACACAATGGGAGCATCTGCTTCTTGCCCGACCTTGTGCATATAACAGGATGAAAGGAGCCGGGTTGTTGACTACGCCTTGTATAGGCTCAAAGTCGAGGATATTAATAACACGCGTGCGCGCGGCTATAATGTTCGTAATATCGCGATAAACATTTTAATGCCGCGGATATGCGAGCCCCGTTCAGAAACTGAGTTCCGTTTACCGATATTGCGGCTGTAATCTGGCTACGGTGTTCTTTTCATCCATATTGATGGGTCGATGTTCGTTTTGATACAATCTGATCGTGGCTTGAAGAAAATTTATATATCCGGTGTTTCCTCTGAAATTAGTCAGCTCAATATCTTGTGCAATAATAATGTCACGAAAGATAGAAATGTCACAGAAATTAATTGATATCAAAAAACGGGGTAGCTTTTTTCAAGATTATTTTTAAGAGAGTTGTTAGGTTCATCGATGTTGATTTATATATATATATATTTTGTATTGCATTGCACAATTGAGGTTAAAGTATATTTAGATATATACATGTATAGTGACTTTACTTTGAAATAAACTTGGACTTCAAACATGATCCTAGTATGGATAACATTAATCTCTAACTGATCTTGCAAATTCATTTTTATTGTAATATATTTGAAGAAATTTAATTTGACGAGAATGTTTTTGGGATGCGAAAGAGTTCTAATGCCATCCTCTACAATAAATATAAAATTTTTAGTTTTGCTTGAATTAATTAAATGTGGAGATTTTATATTTTATATTTGGGTCGATTGTCGGCGACCACTAAAATTATTATCATTGTTATTGTGTTAAAATAGTGTCAAAATGTGATTGTTTCTCGTACAAAAACATACAAGAATAATTATAAAAAGAAAGAAACAAGAAGAAGCATTCGTGAAAATGGAGCTTTTAAGAAATAACAAGAAGAAAGAATTAAGAAAGAAAAAACAGATTGCAACGTTCTTAATTTTAAACAACTTCGAACTAATGATCGTAAATGTTAAACAATTAATAGACGAACGTATTTAGTTATTGAATACGAAAATTCGTCATTTGTGTATTTTACAGAAAATAATTCTTGGTATCAAGATTACGTCTAAATAATTAACGTCAAGTGAACAATATCTAGATAAATTACATAAAATCAAGAACAACGATAAAACAAAACAGCGAAAGAATGTTTAAACGATCGCTGTTAATATAAAACCACATATCAGCGTTAATTTATAAAAATAATATCATGGTTAGTAAAATATTCGTATCCACTCGATTTCTAACGACGATTTTCCATTTACTTTTATTTAATAAAACAGTCAATAAAAATCTCCGTATCCACTCAATTTCTAACGACCGATTTCCATTTACTTTTAATTATTAAAATAGGAAATAAAGTCTCCGTATCCGCTCGATTTCTAACGACGAATTTCCATTTACTTTTATTTAATAAAACAGTCAATAAAATCTCCGTATCCACTCGATTTTTAACGACGAATTTCCATTTACTTTTAATTAATAAAATAGACGTTGTATCATCGTGTACGCGGGCAAGCGGCGATTTTTCAAGTAGGAATTGGACACTCTTGATCAGGAGC
>NW_027581325.1:0-2273 GCF_028453695.1 Augochlora pura
AGTGTATAAATATCAAAATAAAATAAACTTTTTATTTAGTATAAAATGGTATCTACATAATTAAAAAAAATATAAAGGAGCATTTAATTAACACGATACATAAGTATTCGGACGATTTGTCGAAAGCAACTCATACTACACAACACGTGAATTAGCAGAGACATTAAATATTAGCAACTAAATATTAAAATGCTTAAATATTGGCAACTAAATGATTGCGGATTTTAAATAAGAAGGAACATTCAAAATTTTTGCTTAAAAATATAACGTTATTCAATTAGATATTGTACGTTTTTATCGATGACCTTTTGCCATCTTTTAAGCAGTGTCATAATTCCATATTCATAAAACTAATAATTTTTGTCAGCAAAAATCTGAATTAAATGTGATTTTACATTATCAACGTCGTTAAAAGTTTCACTATGTAAGGAGTTCTGCATGAAACGAAATAAATGGTAATGTGATAGCGCAAGATCAGGGCTACATGGTGGATGTAACGACACATCTGCTGCTTTTCTTGAACTGCATCGCTCAGTTTGATGAGTTTTTAATCGTACACGTTTGAATTAATCGTTTGGTTTCTTGATCAAAATTCAAAATGCAGAATTCCTTTATAGTCCCATTAAAATATATCAAAAACAACATTTTATAAGCAGTTTTAAAAACGCTGTTACGTAAATTAGTACGATGTATGGGTTCCACACTAGTTACAGCGATTTTGTCAGCGGAAAAAATTTGCTAAACACAAAAAGAACAAACACATGTTACGCACGATGACTTTTCTATCTAATACAAAATCTGTCTTCGTACGTTGGTCCAGAAACCGCTTATCTCCCCTTCTCGGACTGAGCTCGCGTCTTCAAAACAAAGTCCGCTCTTTTCATTAGCGAGAAGTACATATATAAGAAACCACCGCGTCTAATCGCAGGAAAAATCATGGGAACCTGGACATGTGGCCACGTTTGACCGCCATGTTTAAACAATTTCGGGATATAAAAGGGTCATGATTTTCTTCAACCTCGGGCAGTACATTAGCAAAGTCAGCAGAGTATAGACTGTACGTTTGAATCTCAATATAACCTGTTAGACTGTACGAACCCCCGCATTTCTCATTTCATTGTAATAGCCCTTGTCTTCCTGTAATTTACTTCTAGTATTTTTATATCGAAACTTCGAGACAATTTTATTCATAATCTACATCCTATTCCCAGTAGGTAGTATCAGATCCACCACGGTGCATCTTTACCGCTCGATGTGCACCAACTCAAAGGGTTACAAGGCCAAGAACAATCACATATACCTATCCCCTCGTAGCTCCCGAAGGTGAAACAAACGTCGGCTCGTATACGAGTTACCTTCCTGTGGGTCCCGGTGGTGAAACAAACGCCGGCTCGTCCACAATTAGTAAGCCCCATTATTTTTATATACGAAGAATCAGTCACTTACAACAATGTTGATCAAATAAGATCCTGGTGGTAAATGAAAAGATCAAGCCTCGTTTGATGAGATTCGAAGAAATCCTGTATTAAAAGCTTCTATACACATGAAAAATCCTATCAACATACTGCCATGCTCACCGATTCCTACAGTGCAATAGCAACATTAAATAATAAAATAACAAATAACGACACCATCCTCAATATCATAGAAATCTACCAAAAAATTACATGCAAAGGAAACAAAATAAAGATTATATGGATCCCATCTCACGTCGGCTTCCCTGGCAACGAAAGAGCTGACCAAGTAGCCAAAGAAGCAACAGCATTAACACCGCCAAATGATGACCAAAATCTACACATGGAAGACATGATAAAAACGACCAAAAGCCAGCTAACGCAACAATGGGAAACTACATGGAAACAATCAGCCCCATATAACTAACATTACAGAAAAATTTTTCAGTAACTATCAAATGACCAGTACACTATCCAGGAGGGACCAAGTAGCGATTACCCGCATCCGAATTGGCCATTCCAGATACACAAACTCATATCTGCTAACTAAAGAACCATCCCCACTATGTGAAGAATGCAACACCCAAATGACAAAGGACCACCTAATCTTAAACTGCCAAAAATACAATTATATGCGCACCAAACACAAACTAAAACCACTGCTCAAGGATAACATAAACAGCAGCAAAATCAAGGACCTATTAAAATTTCTGAGAGATACAGGCTTAATAAACAATAAACAAAATATAGGGTCTATTTAAATAGAAGGTCGCTAATAGCCTTGCAGCTGATGCGACGTAAAACCTCCAAGAAAAAAAA
>NW_027581325.1:2373-4438 GCF_028453695.1 Augochlora pura
CAAAATCAAGGACCTATTAAAATTTCTGAGAGATACAGGCTTAATAAACAATAAACAAAATATAGGGTCTATTTAAATAGAAGGTCGCTAATAGCCTTGCAGCTGATGCGACGTAAAACCTCTAAGAAAAAAAAAAAAAAAGCTTCTATAATACATAGAAACGACTAATTCAGATAAATATTGTACGTAACTGGCTGAACTGAAAAGCAACGTTACAAGAAAAATGTCCAGTATTTGCGAGTCGGAAGGATATCGTGTTCCTTCGCGATAATGTCAAGCCTTGTGTCGCTTTGACTATCCGACAAAAGTTATTGGAGTTTGGCCGGGATTCCTAACTCACCTGATGTATTCACCGCGCATTGCACCTTCTGATTTCAACTTATTTAGGTCTCTACAAAATTTCTTCCACGATAGGAACTTTTTACACTTTTAACTATTTACAAGACGTAAAAAAAAACACCTTAGAAAGTTTTCCTCCGAACCATCTGAGAAATTTTAAGAAGACGGAATCTTTAATTTTTGCGAAAAATAGAGAAAGGTTGTGGTACGAAATGGTACATAGATAAAAGAATACCTATATTATTTTTGCATTTCTAAGATTGTCGTATTGTGATATAAGACGAACGATAGGATATTAAGTATCACCCACAATTCAATATTTGAGCATGAGCAAAAACAAATCACTGTTCTTAGAAACGATGAAAATTAAGATAGGAAAATACACACCTCGTATAAATGCTTGGACTTGTGGGGCACAAGCATAACAGTCTCAAGTTACGAGGGGACCCGAGTTTTCTTTTCGAGGTTCCAGAAAAACCACGGTCAGTCGCTGTAAACCATCCATAGAGAAAAGAGCTTCCTCACGCGCCGTGAAATAAAGTTCTTTTCTAAAACTATACCTTAGTTTAAATATTGTTACGAATATGGATCGATATCTTGTGATATCGAGAGTTCGGTAAACTAAACGGTCGAATAGATAAATTCCCCACTTTTCCCGAATAAAGAGTTTTTGTTGTCACTATAGTCGTGACGTTATTATTTAATATGCCGAGTCCGCGCTCACGCAACACTGGTGTCGGAAGTGGGACAGTTATCAATGAAACCAACAGCATGAATACAGAGAATTTGGCGACGGTCAGCGGCGCTGGGTCGGAGGAACGCGAGGAACGGAGGAACGTTTCGTCGCCTTGGAGGGAAGACTGGCGGAACGATTAGACCTCGGGCAAGCCAGAGTTGAACAAATAGCTAGTTCTCCTCAGAATATTTCTTCTAATCTCTTTTGATTTTCTAACGAAACATGTCGGCATGTTGTGATCGAAAACGTTAGGGATGACGGTGCAATGAATCGCGAGTTCGGTAGTGTCTCCTTTTCGACTTCTGTTCCTTATCGTGCGAAACCCGGAAAATTTAATGGGTCAGGTTTGTGGACGTTATATTTAACGCAATTTTTGACTTTAGCTAAAATCAATAATTGGAACGATCAAACAAAGGCGGTAGCATTATTAGATTCGCTTGAAGGAGTGATATGATATAAGGACAATATAGCTTTTAAGACATTGTAGAGATGTGTGTCGTCGAAGGGAGTGAGCGGCGTTCGCCATTGCGATGGCAAAATTTTATAAACGAAAATAGGCTAACGATTTTCGTCTTTTGAAGGGGAGCTCAGAGTTGTTCTCGAAGTCGAGGAGTAAAGAAGTCTAAAAGTTGTCGATTAGTCGTGTCCTCAGTTTCAGTATTTTTCTGTTATCTATCAATCTATAGTTTTCTAATTTAAACGAACTTATTATTAAATATATCCCTACAAGATAACAAAATAGTTGCGTTTAGTGATCCGTAAATACAAAACGAGCACGAACGAAATATCACTGAACACAGGTGAAACAAACACTTGTAGAATATTTTATCACAACCAGCATGTGTCGGCGAGATTCCTTTGTCAGCAGGAATGAAATCGGAATCCGTGAATATTCGTATAAGAAAGTCCGATAACGCGCGGTTGCAGTAATCTCCGCTTTTTCTTATACGGAAACATGTAAGTTGGTCATGAATGCATGAAAGGTTCGAT
>NW_027581326.1:0-4437 GCF_028453695.1 Augochlora pura
TGCGCCGATAATCCCGTTGTAATACGTTTGATGTCGAACTACCGTTTGCGGAACGTTTAACGTTTATTACACGTTAGTATTGTCCGCTGCTTCGCCCGAGTAATTACCCATGAATGCATTACAAACAAAGAATAACCGCGGCGGCCATCCGACGAGCGCGAGTCATAATTAAACGATCGACTCGCGGCGGCGAGAACTTTAAACTGCTGTCCGTGGAATCGTCCGGGAAAATAAATATCGCGGAATACCGGTAAAGCGCGAGTGACTCGATTTGTACTGAACGCTGTTTATTGGGCATAGTTTTACCTAACGCTGCAATCGTGTATAAATATTTCGTCGCTCGCTGTATAAAAGTTACAAAATTCCTACGGGATCTGTATCGCGCTCTAGTAACTTAAAAACGTCCATTTTACCTGCATTTTAAATCTGGACTTCTTGCTCCCTAAAATGGATGTCTCTAAAACGTCTTAAAAACGTCTTAAAAACGTCTTAAAAACGTCTTAAAAACGTCTTAAAAACGTCTTAAAGACGTCTTAGAGACGTAGATCGCGTTTTCTCCTTGCAACAAATAAAAAATGACATTGTTTAGTAACAGCTGGTATTGTTCACCGACCTTACTTATCGTCAAGACAATTTAGGGCCAAGTCGATCGCCCTTTCGCGTTCACGTTGACGCGTGCACCGCGGTTGATGAAAACATAAACGCCGGATTCCGTCTCCCCCTATTCTCGTCGACGTCCCCTTCAACTCGTCTTTCTTGCCCCACCCTCTTTCGGGGAGAGAATGGCTGCCGGTATAAAACATCTTGGCGCCTCGGCGGAGCCCGGATTTAATTAAGGGCTAACTTGCATACGCAATGTTTATATAGCCGGTACACAGGGGGGGGGGTTGGTATCGCGACCGCGTAATTAAATGCATAAATAGCCGGCATTTTCGACTCGTTCCGCCCTTCTAACCCTTTCTCGTTTTTTTTTCGACGTCGTCGGGGGAGGGGGGACCGCGAACGGGTTCTCGCTGGAGTTTGCCACGCGTACACCGACGCACACGTAATTGGCGCGTCGGTTCGGTGAATTTTGATCGCGTGCGATTCGCTGGAAATTTTTCGCGTGAGACTCGCGGAGAAGTTGAAGCCCCCATCCCCCCTGTAGACTTCACCCGTGGCTGCTCGACAATCATAATTGAATTTATCGCTGCGCTATTGCCGGGCGAACGGATTAAAGTCGGTTAGCGACCGCGGTGATTAGCCGGAATGTTCTTTTCTTTATTCGCGGCCGGACGGATTTCGTGTGGTTCGACCCTTCCACTCGAGCTGCGACTCCCTGGCACCGCGCAAAAATTGTTGCGTCGCGTTGCGGAATTCTTTTAAAGTCACCAAATTTATCTGCATCCTACGCTGTCATTCTTGTCTCCTTTTTTACTGTATCTTCTCTAATTTATAAATTCATCCTTAATATAATCAATGTTTTATTTAAAATTAATTCTTAATTAGCAACGCAAACGTCATGAATTTTTTGCCCAAGAACTTACTTCTATACTAAATCATTTAAAATCAGAACAATCAAATTTCCGCGCCTAGAAATTTTATAACTGCTAATTAAATAATTGAACAGCGTTTTAGGGCACCCACGACATTTTATTCGGGGATTTTTCAATTTATTCAGAGCAAGCATATAAAAATCGTCTGCTGATCATCGGAACGTAAAATTGTTGTTGGACGGCGCGACAAAAAAAGAAATTCCGCGGCGGAAGGGTGCGAGGGGGAGTATTTTTTGAAAATGCCAGCAGCGACGCTGGACGTTCGTTTTTACAGTAATTGTTAGAGCGCGAACGTCCCCCCCGGCGAACACAAGTTAATTCAGCTCCGCAATTATCAAAATGCTTTAATTAGTAAATTGTTTTGCGTCGACGTTAACGAGGTGTCGCCTCCAGATTAATGCCACGATCGCCGGCTATAACTGTAAAGCGATTTCCATCGCGGCAATTAATTCGACGCTCTTACGTTAATTGTTACATCGCGCCGCAAAAGCCGCACGCGACAAAGAGTTCGGAAAACGCTGGGATTCGGTGATCGGCGCGGATCGGCGGTGCTGGCAAAATTGCATAGATTAAAGTACAAATAAATTATTTATGGTAATTATAGTATAATTTAGATATAGTAGAAATATAGTAGAATATATCTTTGTAGCCGCACATTAAAGTAATCATAATTAATAGGCTATGGATATTTATGCATTTATGATCGAATAAGTGCATCAAGTACTATACACTGTTGTAAGAATTTTAGAATTTTTTAATATTGCATAGTTTGTTGCTGCAGTCACTGTACTTTATTTTTATAATGTATAAAGATTCGCAGTTGTCTAATTATTGCGGCATTATTTTTGTAATGCATTATTTCGTAATTATTGTAATTTATTTGTAACATTAATCAATATTAATTCAACAATATAATAATTTTAATCAGTTCACGACAGCCAGTGAAGTACTCCCAAATTCTTTCAATCTCTCTAGCATTCGTGGTAAATGCTTTGCGTTTTAAACGCTATATTCTAGTCGAGGAATTGCAATACAACATCATCAGCGCGACACGAACAATTCTTTTAATAAACCCCCCCGCGCGGGCAATTTCAGGTAACTTCATAAGAACGAGGAATTGGACCACATACTTCCGTAAAGATTAATAACGAAAAAGGCGTAGAGCCGGTGGTTTAACGAGTCCCATAAACGGCGCATTCCTTCGCATTCCTCCATTCGGGTTTTTCCCTTCTTGAAAAGCAATTTCTCCGCCCCCCCCCCCCTCCCCCTCTACCTTCCCGCGTGTACCGCGATTTTCATCCGCAATGCTAGCGCGGCATAATTTAATTTCGCGAAAGTGATTAAAATTCTACGCCTGTTAAAATCCACTTGTGAAAGATTGCTCGACTCTTATTCCTCGTCTCCCGCCCTCCCCCTCCGCCCGCCCCCCTTTTCTGTTCCAGCATTCCCTTCGTCACACGTATTCCTCCCGTCGTCGGAATAAAGTACCCCCCCGCCCCTATAACAAACATTTCGCCCGCGCGAGAATTTCGCGCATTGTTTTCGCCTGCGTGTAATTGCGTCTCGCGAATGAACCGGGAGTAATTGAACGGTAATTATTGTATAGATTATTTAATGGATAACACGTTTGTTGACTAATTGGCATGGAAGTTTCATTAATTTTATTTTACTGAGTGGTAAATGGTAGCCTGTACCTTTCTGATTGCGAGAGACTCTAGAGACGCCATGTATCTTTGCTAAATATTATTTATAAAAAATTAATGATATTCTTTGTTTTATGCTCGGTATTATAAATAATATACTGTTACTGTGATGCATTTTTATAACGAACTAGAAGATGCAGAGTTCTGAAAGTACTTGGAAAATTGCTGTATTATTTTCGATCTATTAAGACTATTTATAAAAGGGATAAATATCCCTTTACTTAACAAGTACAGACAATTTTTATTTCGCGCAAACAGCCGCGATCGAGAGCCATTTTCTCCGGCAATTCTCCAGAATTTTAATCGACGGATATTCGAAATTCTAGAGGTCCATTACCCGCGAGCGCTATTGTGCTGAACTTTCCGCGGCGGCGATTCGCCGCGACGTCTGTTTATTGTTCGGCGAACGCGAAGAAAAATTGTAACATTCGGTCCACGGCGGCGTGGTAATTGATCAAGATTAAAGTAAGTGGCTCCGGCATTGTGGAAAAATCCGGTTCCATTAGGTTAGCGGTTCGAGTGGAACGCCCAACAACTTAAAGTCGACTCCCGGTTGGCATTCAGAGTGAAAAGGGTTAGCACGAGGGCTCCGACAATGAGTCGCCTCCGTGTATACGCTTCGGAAAGTGGCCCCGAAGCTTCTTTCGCTTGATCCACGAAATGCTCGAGGTACCGTGGAGTAGTTAGGCTGTCCCCCGACGTATTATGACATTCACTCTCCCGACCGCGGGCGGTATTTTTCCATTTGTTCGACACGGAACACGCGACAATCGTATTATTAATAAACAGAGGCCTACGGAATTTTCAATTCGCTTTTCATCGCTCGAGAACGCCATCGACGAAGCTTGGTGCTACGCTAATGCGTCGATAAAAATGCTAATCTATTTTTCCGTTTATTAACAATTAACTGAGAGACGCGTTTCAGCCGCTATATTGCGCTATTATTTTTCAATCGGACTTATAAATATTCATAGAGGAAGAAGTATTTCAGTTTCAGGTTCGCGATCTGTACGTATATAATATTTAGTGTTTTTTCTATAGCACTGTGTCTGAAACACCTTTGACATAAGGATTCAAGTGGAATCCTAAATAAGAAGAAATACTATACTATATAAAACTTTTGTTTCACTGACGAAAGAGGACACTCTGAAAAACATGGAAAGCAACAGCTGCATGAAAGAGAAGATGAAAAGCAAATT
>NW_027581327.1:0-4426 GCF_028453695.1 Augochlora pura
GTATTTATCGCATTATCATAATGGCCGGTCGATTTCCTTGGACGGTGTTCGGTTCTTTTTCGAGCCCGAGCATCTGTTTCGAATCTCCTGCTGACTTTTTCCCCGCGATCTTTATCGTCTAATCTCGGCGAACATAATCGTTTTCCTCTTTCACCGCGCGTCCTCGTCAATGGCACTGCGAAAGAAGGTTGAGCAAGGTTTGCTACGGCGTTCTTCTATTCCCGCAACACGTTTCGCATTGCGGAGCCGATGCAAATGAAGGCTACCGGTCACGATAATAAACAATTTTTCCACGCATAGAGACGATGGTTAATCGCCTCCGTCGGCTGGTTACATCGAGCACGCCGATTCCCAGCCTGCCGCGATTAAGTAATAAATAATAACGCTTACAATGTTCCTCGCGTTATCGCGGCTGCTATCGTTCCGCGAACACGGACCGATTAATTCTTTCGCCGCGAGTGCTCGTCGCGAGGAGATTGCGATCTGCTTCCCCATCCGACCGAACATCTCGATCTTAATTGCCAACAGACGTTGAGAAAGCGCGAGGAAAATTATTCCTCGATTTTCAGCAGCCTCGGTAAACCGACGAAATCCATTTGCGTCGACATTTCCTAAAGACCTGTTGTTAAACGAACTATAATTGGAAGCTCTCGCTTTCGCAATCGCGCTCGCTTAATAAATTGGATTCTTCCAACGAGTTCTTTAGATCGTCGGTTAAAATCGGTTTAGAGAAATCGATTAGCGGCCCGTTAATTATTAGGCGTTCACAGCGCGTCCATTTAATAACGCGTGCGGAGCCGACCTTGACATTAAGCGAGTCACGCGATAACGCCTCGACTATTGTCGCGACTGGTGAAAAAGCGGCGATAAAAAGCGGCAGTCTCCGCCGGCAGTCGATACGAAACCATAGCCTTGACATTCGCGCAACCCGTTGACTTCGTTTGATCAGCTGTCCGTATCTGGTGGCCCACAAAGTCCAACCTTCACCTCCCCGTGGTGTGGGCCGGTAACATTCTTCCACAAGAAGATTGGCGAACGAAGGCCCTGGCACGGTATTAGTTGGGGGCAGTTTAGCGTGAGTCTCGTTGACCTTCAACAGCGTCAAGAGCCTCAATACCGATATACCTACCTACATTATGCAGTGCGTGGGCGCAGTGACTGTTTCCGTCCTTCCGTCCTTCCGCCGACGAGAGGCAAGACTGGGAGCTCTGGACCTGCGAAGTGGACCAACCCGGCACCTTCGCAGGGGGTATTACCGCTGCTTTTCTATCGGCCGGCTTAAGCAAACTGTGCTTCGTCCGGCCAGAGCGGGCCCTTCGGCTGTTCAGCTCCAAGTAGACATTCGTTGTCCGTATCTGGACGAGAACGGGGCTCGTTTATTCGGCTGTTTGCTTTAATTATTCCAACGGAACCCCCCCTGACGTCGACACGATCAATTAGGACAATTCGCGGGGAATCCCGTGCTAGGCGTTCCAAGGCCCGGGGGAGGGGGGAATTACGGTCTCGAATTTACGGCCTTATTAACACGTTCCGCGGCGCGTGTACCGCCGACGGTATTTACATATTTATTTAATACTCCCAAGGATGCCCAGCAGATTCTATCCGATTGACGCGAACATTCAAGCCTCCTATTCCAAAATTGTCCATTTTTGTTTTCGAGCCGAGGGAAAATTGGAGAGCATTTTCTAGAGATTTTTAGCGTTTCGATTTAATCGATGAAAGGCCGAATGAAAATCAAAATTTGCCGTAAGTTTTATAGTCGAGGCCGTCCGAAAAAATGATCACGATGTTTGCGCGTCGTCGGCAGCGATATATTTGAATGGCAGCGCGGTCGAACTTTTGCAAAATTATCTATCGCGCCGAGTCAAGCGGCGATTGCTGACCCGGCGGCTTTTATGATCGAGCGCGGCGAGGATTAAATCCGTGGGAGCACCGAGGTGAATCGATCGATTTACGTTTCGGATTCCGCGCCGGCATTCTGGAAAAACTTAACGGGCGCGGTAAATTTCGCGGGAACGGTTCGTCTTCGACGGGTCGATGTCTTTAACGGCTCCGGGAGGATCGTAAATCGTCATTGTCGGGGGAAACTTTCTAACCCGGCCAGCATCCTCGGTTTCGCTATCCTCGACGGGGAATCTGGCCACGTTATTCGTCGGCGGATTCTTATTGGTACTGTCGCGAATACTACGACTGCGCCGCGTCACAACGAAATATGGCGATATAGTTGGTTACCCTAATGCTACTAATTTGGTCAAGAAACAGTAGAACAAATTAACTTTTGCTAGGATATAGAAATCGTTTTATCTTCTGCAGTGATACAAACTTTGCTGAAATTCTGGAATAATTTCTGATTTATTTCCCATCTTGAAAATATCAAAAGAGTATCCTTTAATTATGGCGGTTTACAGAAAAATTCTATCTAATTATTCTTGGTCGGTAGTCCCGCCGCCGAGAGGAATTGTGGCTAGGCCCCGAAAAGTGCGTTCCTTTCGGTAGGAGCGCAGGCAATCCCAGCTGTTCGAGTAATTACTCGAGCGGGTGAGATAATAAAAGAACGGGGCCGGGCTCGTAACTTCCGGCCGAGACGGGCCGGCGTAATGATAATTTCAGAACCGGTGAGCAGTTTGCAAATGACGGTGATCATTTTCGTGCGGGCCGCAGGTTCGTTACCCGCGGTAACGCGAGCCCAGATGAAAAGGGCCGACCGACATGAAAAACCGCCGTGGCGCAATTGCCGCGTAACCCAATTAAGGATGACAACGGTAATTACGGTGTATCAGGTGTTGCCGGAAAGTTACGCCACGGATGGCCCACACTTTGTCTCCGGTCTTATCTGCCTGTCGTTGGACAACTTTCTCGACCCGCACACGGCCCCTGTCCTCCATAAATTTCTCGATTTCCAAGTTTCCCTTCCTGCAGCTATTATTCGCCTTGCCTTCGACAAACGGAATTTAAATGCGCCGGATTCGATCGGCTCCGGAACCTTTGAAAATCTTTGTCGAATTTCAAGAACCAATCTTCTGCTTTAAAAATAGACAATAATTGCGTACTCCGCTGTAACTCGGTAGAGGCACGTTAGCTCGGAACGTTTACCTCGAGTTTGACGCGGCAGAAACGCAGAAACTGTTTGTCGACCTCAACCCGAGTCCATCGGTCCTCCTCGAGACGCTTCGTTCCGTTTCCGGTGCGTCTCGGCTTACGAACATGATTCAGCCGAGATCGCGGATCTCTTTCGAGCAAGCCCGCGTAACCCGAGCGGAAAACAAAGGAAGAATTCGTTTCGCACCGCGGTTCATCGTCCGAACCGAAAGTTACGGGGAACGGGCTCCGAACGTGTCCGAACGTATACCAGGCTCCACAGGATCGTGGATCGCGGCATTTTTTCCGCGGATATATCAGCCGCGGGATTGGTTTCAGAAAATAACTCGGTGTCGAGCTATTCTCGACTCCGAAGGCCGCGTGCCCGTTCCGCATCGCGCAATTGCACAATTGCGAATCTGTCTATCTCGGCGTCTATCGCCGGGACCCAGGGTAGCCACTCTCGTCTCTCGGCTCGCGCTCCGTCCACCCCCTTTGGCCAGTCCCCGGTTTTCCCATCGATGTACCATAGAATATTTCCCGTCACTCGCACGTTTTTTTCTCCTCGGACGTCGTTAGATCTAACGACGCCGATATACGCTTCGCTCGATGGACGCTTGTGCAAGCGATCGGTAACGGGTTTCGCCGGCAGATTCCTCTGTCGGCCTGTTTATTAAAAATAAGGAAAGGGTATGCACGTACAAATCACCCGGGCTCCGTACATGGCGCGAGTGGTCCGCCATACTCGTAAATAATCCTAGACGATCGTCGATTCTATCGTTGAATCGCTGTTCGCGGTTTTACATATCGCCCTTCCAGTTTTTGTTCCCCGAAAGATGAAATATTTTTTGTTGAGAAGTTTGATTGTTCGTGGTCGTTGCAAACGATGCAAATTTGCATAGACATCGTCCGTCCGATTATCGATCAAGATCGGGTATCTTGGCAAGAGATCCTAACGTTGCGTGACGGTATTTCGACGAACGGCTGCAGTCAACGTTCGACCTGCATTTATTTATACGTCTGCACACCGATCGGACGCGCGATTATTATTCCAATTGCCGCGACACTGATTGACTGGCGAGGAAGAAGCGATCTAGTTCAGAGATCACCGATCCGTCACTCGCATCCTCGTTGTGCCAGATCAGAGGCACCAATCGATCGAGAATAGTTCTACTTTAAAAAACAGTCGCGGTTGTTAAAAACGATTACTAGACACGTGGCAAAAACATTTATTTTCTATTAAAATGATTGCTATTAAAACACTCTCGTGGTCCTTTGACGAATCTTCGTACTTTACATATTTCGTTAGACTTTGCATTACATATCTGAGGTAATGCTGAAAAGACAA
>NW_027581328.1:0-4424 GCF_028453695.1 Augochlora pura
AGAGAGAGAGTCGTCTGGCTGTCAGTGTTCCGGCACAGCGTAGCGCCATAATATCTGGTTAGCGCGAACAAAGTGGGCGCAGCAGCTTGTGTCAAAAGACCGGTCGGCGGGCCGTATCGCGCGCTTTTAAACGACCGTGCACTTTGCCTTATCTGCTCTTTTTTTTTTTCGTTCGTCTCGGAGCGACGTGTTCCCGGCCGCGGTGAACTCGAATCGGAACGCGGAGAGCGAGAGAGAGGGAGAGACAGAGAGTGAGTAAAAGAGAGAGACAGACAGTGAGAGAGAAGCAGAGAGAGAGAGAGAGACAGTGAGAGAGAGAGAGACAGTGAGAGAGAGAGAGACAGTCAGAGAGAGAGAGAGAGAGAGACAGTCAGAGAGAGAGAGAGAGAGAAAAAGAGAGAGAGAGAGACAGAGAGAGAAAGAGAGAGAGAGAGAAGGGGGAGAGACTTAGAAAACGAAAGAGAGAGAGACTTAAAAACGAGAGAGAGACAGAGTAAAAGATAGAGAGTAAAAGAGAGGAGGGGGGTGAAGGGGATGCACGAGGAAGCGGGAGAGCTGAGGAGAGAGAGAAGGAGGGGCGGCCGGTGGCGGGCGAACAACTGGGAACTGTCGCGGGAGGAAAATTACGAGGGGCACGAACGCGCCTGGCCGTTAAATTAATAGTAATTAGTTAACCGGACGTTTCGGAGCGGCGGGCCCCCGGGTGAAAAATTGTAACGGCCGGTGATAATAACCGACGGGCAGTTCGGGACGATTTATAAATAACGCGACAGCGTCGAAGAGAATTACGCTCGCGTTCCAGCCGTATCAGATATCCGTGGTCGCACGCGACACCGGACGCGTGTTTGCTCTAAATCGAGCGTTTCAACCCCTCTTCCTTTCTCTCTCTCTCTCTCTCTCTCTCTCTCTCTCTCTCTCTCTCTCTCCACCTCTTTCTCCGGTTCTCTCGCACCGCTCTCTCTCTGCCCGGGGTCCGCGCGCCGGGTTTCACCCTCTCTTATTTCCCGTAACCGCTTAGCCGAGCCCGCACTTAACTCTATCGCACACGCGAAACGTGCGCGGGGCTTGTGCCCGCCGCCGCCGCCGCCGACACCGGCGAGAGAGAGCCTGATGGAGGGAGGCTGCACACACCGGTGTCCGGAAGTAACTCGTGCCACGCTGCTATTACTGTAAATACGCCGAGTGTGTGTTTCGCGTCCTACCCCCCACCCCCGCCGCCCGTAAGCGAGCGGAACTTTACGTGACGCACCGGCGATGAAAACTGCAGACCCGTTTTATGGAATCGGCCCATCGGTGCTCTCCTACTGCTTCCTTCGCCCTCTCTTCTCTCTTCCTCCCTCTCCATACCTTTTCTCTACCTTTTCCTCTACCGTACCCCTCCCGCCAAGCCCACCAGCAGGGGCCGCGTTTTAACGAATTAGAAATTAATGAACGGACCGGCTGGAAATCGGCCGTGATGGGATTACGGTAACGCCGCGGGGGGTACGAGCTACGAGTTCAACTTCGCGCTTGTTCCCACCGTCCGAGAGATTATTATTATTATTATAAACGGCTAGAATAATCCCTTCGGCACACATACTGCGGGCCGCGCCGGTAACAGGTAAGGTGCATTTGTTCCGGCCCGAGTGACGAAAATATTATTCGGGAGATGGAACCTGGCGGACATTGTTCTCTCTCTCTCTCTTGCTCGAGATTAGTATAGTATAGTATCGTTGGTATAGGGGATCATTCAATTAATTTCGCTGTCTTTGCGGATTTGTGCTTTTTACCGTGAACAGCACGCTCTTGGTATATTAATGCGTTACGGCGGCGCGTTAACGGGAAATAAAAGAGCGAAAAGGGGTTTATCCCGTTGATAAATGAAGTCCCTGTTATTGTGAAACGAAATTCAGAGCAACGCCGGCTATTGTTGGCGGACGTTCGACTGATTTCAACGGGCCCGGCGACGGAATTATTCGCGACGTATAAGTACGGAATTAGTCGTATCGAATTTTGTTTAAATCGTGTATAATTAAAGAGATCGATTGTGTTCTTTCAACCCTTTCCGCGCAACCCTTTCATTTGTTGTAGCAGCTAGAAGTATTTTCCTCGGATAATTAGATCGCATATTAAATATTGAAATAATTGGGAAAGCGAACAAAATACGCTTTCAGCTTTTATACGTATATTCCTCTTTTTATGTTTAACGTTGTTAATATATCGACTGTCAAAGGGTCGCAACACGAATCGCAAGATATTTTTATTATAGAGAAACAAGCAAAATAAAAATCGCCTGAGAAAATATTACAATAAAAAAAGCTTCGCAAAATTCATTATTTTCATTCAGTTACCCCAAGTAATAGCAAAATTAAAAAAAAAAATATTTTAATCGCTGTACAGGAAACTGTATATCAATAAATTAACTCTAAAAATATAAAGAACATTTGCTCGATTTAAGAAAAGATTATTCGATTTTGAAAGCTGCTCCGATAAGAATCGCAGCGAATTTTCCGTCATTTTCCAAGTAACGGGTTGCCGTGTTCCGGCCAGCGTTTCGTAAGGATCGTTGTTTCGCGCGGGGGGCCGCGGGTTTTCGGCGGCAATCACGGACAATTTGCGAGGGAGAGAGGGGGGAGGCGAAAAACAGAGACGGTTACACCCCTCGACGGAAGCGGCGTTCAGTACATCGATCCGCAGCGTACCGAGAATAATTTGCGTCCGTTTCGGGGGGGGGCGAGCAGAGTCGAGAGTCGCGGCCGCGCGCACACACAGAGAGAGCCCGCTTGGAAATTCATATCGCGTAGCCCGGCCAGGAAATTTCCCACGCTTGTTGGCCGGTGACTCGATGTATCGTGATTTTCGTCCGGTGGAAACGACGACGCCGCGGGATTCCAAACGAGAAAGAGTATGCATTTCGGAGGCTGCCGCGCGCGAGCGTCCTTCTGGTTGTTATTACGCGGGCCGCGTAATAACCGGCCCCGCGTCGGAGAGTCTTCGGTCCGGCTTTTCGAAATAACCTTCTCCCTCCACGCTCGCCGCGAAAAATATCGCGGAAAATACGTTGCAGATAAATGAGCCGCCTATTTCGAAAGTGATCCGAGTCTGTGATATATTTGAGACGTTCAGGGGTGCGTTTGAAAAGTAAAGAAAATATTTAAGTAACATTTTTATGCGTGTATGTATATGTATGTTTTGTATTTAATATTATATTTTATATTTAGTGTAATATATTATTTATACTTAGTAAAAGGTATAGTATATTATACTAATAGTATTATAAGTGTATTATATTAATAGTATAGTATATATTATTCTTAGTATAATAAAATTAGTATAACACAGTACTTATGCGTAGTATAAGGTATAGTATATTATACTACAATAATAGTATTATAAGTGTATTATATTAATAGTATAGTATATATTATAGTCATAAAGTCTATCATACTTAGTATAATACATTATTTATACTTAGTACAAGGTATAGTTTCTTAGTAGCTTGTCATAATTATTGTAACAAAGGAATATGAAATATATAATTTTCTGATGCACCAGAAAAAAAGCTAGTGTTAAAAACAACAAAGCCATCCAAGATGCAAACAGTAGATGACTCGCGCTCTGTTGTACGTATAGGAGAAAAATATGCGATCATAAAAATTGTTAAGCACATTGCGTGATATTGCTTGCCGCTTTATTCTACCCCTCTTACACTTTGTCATGCAATGGTGTGATCAACGCTGACCATGACAGCTCGTTCCGAGCTTGATGCATCTACCAGTCGCGTCGGAAAGTATGTTGACACCTTTACGGAACGCAATACATTTTTTAAAGCCGATTGATTTATGTATAAATTCGTTAATATTCGTTTATTTAACTTTAGTATTGAATTTGGAATAATTATACTTATTTAATTCGTATCAATTTTAGTTATTTAATTTGGAGTAATTTTACTTCTTCATTTTGTATTAATTTTATTTCTTCAGTTTACATTAATTTATTCCATGTATATTCATTTATATTTTCTTTCGATTCAATTTAATTAAATAACAAGTTAGAATTCTATTTCGATTTAATTTAGTTGAATAACATTTAATCTTATCGAATAACATAAATATTTAGCAAACAATGTTCCAGGCCCTTATGTAAAGAGTTAAAAGAAGAATAATTCAGATTTCCAAGGAGCCTATCGCATTTCAAAACTAACCTAAAATTCCCGTAAGAATGGCGCGATTTTTCAATTTCTTAGCTTAAAAAAGCGACGGGTTCCGACCGTGGTCGAAAACTGGATCGAAAACGACCGTTCGAATCGTTAAATCGTATCATCGGCAATCCTTTGAATTCCGTTCGCAAACTTTTCGAATTGGTTCCCTGGACCCTAAACACCGTCCAGCCGCAAGAAAGATAATTGTTATCGCCGTGAACCGCGACAATGGGGCAGGCTCCTT
>NW_027581329.1:0-15045 GCF_028453695.1 Augochlora pura
TGTAATAAACTTTTTAAGTAATATTACTTATCTAATAAATATTTAAAGAAAAATCCAACAATATAATTTTAAATCCATAATTTAAATTTTTATTCAACCATTAATTTATTAACTAAAATTAATATACATCTGTTCAACTTCTGAACAATTTAATTTCAACCAGTCACTCTCTCATTTCATTTTATTTTACTTTATTTCATTTTATTTTACTTTATTTCATTTTATTTTACTTTATTTCATTTTACTTTATTTTATTTCATTTTATTTTATTTTACTTCGTCATGTTATATTTACGGTTGCCAAAGAACCGGTCCGTCAGCTTGCTAGTAAAATAGAGTAGCGAGCGATACCCTTTAAAAAATTCATAAGAGCCGCGCGCACTCGAAGAGGGGCCGGCGATAAGGGCCGTCCACGTCAGGGCTGGTGGTGGCCGGTCCGCGGCGGTTCCGCGTTGTCCGATATTTCGGTAACCCGGCAGAAACTAATTATTCGCCGGCCGCTCGAACCATCCCGTTCCGGTTCCGCGGTAATGGAAAAGTTTCTTTCCCGTGGCCGACGTTCTCTCTCTCTCTCTCTCTCTCGCTCGCGAGGCGGTAGTAACATGTGGCAACGGGGGCGGGCGTCGGCGGGCGGTCGCGTACGAAACTTTTATTTACGGAACGGTATAATAAAGACGATAATAGAATATTCTATAAATGGGGCGACGGCCGGCCGACGGTTTTCATAACGTATTCCATTAGCGGAAGTTGCCGCGACGGGGTTGCAGAATGCCCGGCCGGGAAAATGATAATGGGATTGCTGGTTCGTGAAAAAAAGTTGCCGGGGCGGAACCGGGTCGGGCCGAGTCGGGCCTGGAACGAAGAAGACGACGCCGAGGTGAACCCGAGTGCGCTGTTGTGCTCCTGAACATTTTCCGTGAGTCGCCGATTAGGCTGACCTGCGCGCGTCACTTTTTGCCAAAGCACTGTTTAATCAAAAACATACCGCGTGGCCGTTTTATACCCCGAAAACCGTCCAAACGTGGCGAATGAGACTATGCGACCAAGTTTCCACGATTTCCGTGCGAAAAGGCGCGATGTTTTTTTTAACTAATAATATTTAAAGTCCTGCAAGTCTGCGAAAAATTATGACAGAACAATGATCTTATTTTTAAATTGATACCTAACCCTTTGCACTCGAAGCCGTTTTAATTGTACATCTGAAACAATTTTTCTGATTTACAATATCTCTATTTATTCTATTTAAATTTGTTATATGCATATGAAATTTAATCTTGTCATTCATACAAAGTTAGATGTTTAACCATTTTTTAGATCTGAACTTTGATAATATGTATAGAAATTACTTTCAAACGTGGTATAACAGTTTTAGTGGTGTCTAAGAGTCACCACTGGAGTGCAAAGGGTTAATTTAGATACACTTAAGCGGTATGACTCATTGGTATCCTATACGTATATCTTTAAATTCATTGAAAAGCAAACCCTTAAATATCTCGATTCGAAGATAAATGGAGTTAAGTGGAGACCCTATAAAGTTTAATAAAATTATTAATATTTTTTATTGTTAAGGATAAGAATATTAATAAAATTGTTTTATTGGGGGGATATTTGACTTAAAATAACTTTGAAGGTTTTTATCATTAATTAATGTAGATGATAAGATATTTTTAATGGAGATAAGATAAATGGAGTTAGGCCACTTTCGAAATAAACAGCTCACTCGATCTCCTAACCTCGCCGTCCCAACAGGTAAAAACTCTGACCGTGCGAGCGGGAAAGACTACGGAGTCTCGACAGATCCTATACCATCTCCTCGCGGCATAACAGCGCGACGCGGCCCTTTCGACGGGTCATCGGACACGCGGCCACGAAATTTCGAAATTTGAGGCTCGCCGGGGCGGAAGCTGACGCGTCGCTGTCGCCGCCGCCTCCGGCCGTGGAATCGATAAACGCGGAGGCGAGCTTCCTCGGGATCAACAGCACCGCCATCCCGGGCTTCGAAATTTTCTCCGACGGCGGATATATAAAAGCCGAGTCCGTGTCCGGACGCCGAAAATGGATATAAATATGCTCCGCGCTACCTTTTTCCCTGGTGGAAATTCAACACCGGACATTTCCACGGATGCGGTGCACGCGGAAGGCCGGACGTGCCGCGCGGTAACCGGCTCGAATTTCTTTCGATTCCCCGCGGTGACGTTGTCATTGAGCGGATCGAACGAGCCGCCGGTAAGCAGCGAATAAAAATATTTGTCGCTTAAAACATATTTCGCAGCTGATGAAAAATTCGTCGTATCGCACTGTCAACGCGAATTAAACCTTTCAGAGCTGCGAATTGTTTTATTAATTATTGAATTCAAAGTGTGTATATATACGATACATTAACCCCTTCCCGTACTTTAGCGAGTCAGACTCGCGATGAAGATTTTTGCCCAAACATGAATATCGCGAGTCAGACTCGCGAACAGTTACTTGGGCAAAACATAAACATCGCGTGTCAGACTCGCGAACAGATACTTGGGCCAAACATAAACATCGCGAGTCTGTGTCGCGAACACATACTTGGACCAAACGTAAACATAACAAGCCGAGCTCGCGGACTGATTTTTTGCCCGTTACGCTCGTGACTGAATGTTAGTTCCTCTGAGTACATACCTCAGAACAGTTAGTCACGATTCTTGTCGTTGCTGTTACGAAGCAGTTCGATTATTAAAATTTAAGAAACCCCTTCAAAATGCAAGGTACAAAAGTGTGTAGCGAAGGCCGTGATATTTTAGTATCGCGTAAAATTGACTATATCACAGGCATTGCGGGCATCTACATTTCGGATCGTATTGCGACTGTTTACAAACATCAGTCTGGTCTGTTTAGCGCCGCGTTGATGCGGACCGCTCGGGCCTGAGTTTCGTCGAGCTAGATGACACGGGAAGGGGTTAAGAAAAGAAAATTTATATTATATAAATTTCGTAATTTAGTTACGAAAAACTTTATTCGCGGAAAATCCTGCCGTGTATAATAGGTTAAACCACCGCGACCGCCGTAACCTGGCCAAAGATCGTCTCGCGAAAGGGTCGAGGCGACGTCGGACAACGTTCCTGCGAGATCTCTTCTACGCTCGCCGCGGAAAGTATTCCGTCCTCGTAGCAGGTTGCGGCCCTCCGCGCTGATTTCATGCAGTTTCGAGGATCCTTCCCCCACCCCCACCACCATCCCTCCACCCCTTTTCCCTCTTTTGTATCCGTTCGTCATTTTTGTTTCTTCTTTCGGCCGGCCCCGGGCGCCCCTTCTTCTTGTTCCCCTTTGTCTCTTCCCACTTCAGCGATTCTCTTTTCGATTCAATTTCCCTCAAACTTTCCAACTCGCTCGCTTTGTTCCGCCGCCGCGCGCGCGGTCTCCTTTTCTTCCGGGGCGGCTCTTTACCGCGGCCCATGCTTGACTCTTTTCATTCGGCCGTAGGGGGGGGGGGGGGGGGGGGGGGGGCGCGGGGGGGGAGGTCTCTCTAACGGCGCGCCTTTACACCGCCGCGGTTTCAATTTAATATCCACGCCTGCCGGGGTCGGCCGAAGAAAAATATTCGAGTACGAGTTACAAGAATATGACAATTATGATTTATATGAATATTACAATTTGTTGTGTAGGTGTACGTAATATGACTGAGGTATCCTTCTACACTTGACTATTATTTGTTAACAATAAATATACTTGTGCGGAGGAGCGCGTGCCACGGTGTATGCAGTTGGTCGGCTACCCGACGAGTGAGAGTTGCGCTTGGCTTCGCCCGTCTTTCAATTGTTTGCAACGTTCGTAAATCTATCCACCAATTCTCCTATTCCGAAACTCATCATTATTTGAATTTTAAGACCACCAACTATATAAGTCACAAGAATCAATTACAAAGTGCATGAAGCGCGCTTTGTTACATAGAATGAAGATACTATGAGCCAGACATTTTATTTCAGACTTACAGTTAAAATGGCTTCGAGTGCAAAGGGTTAAATCACAAAATACACCATAAATTACCAATTGAGACTCCCCTCGCGATTTCAACTCCTCTCGTAATTGTATCGCAATTTCGTCCACTCCCCCCCTCGTTGCAGCAAGCGGATATCATGCATACGTCCCCACGGTTCGTTGGCCGCGCGAATAACGCGACTCTCCGGAATCTGTTTACGGCGAAAAAAAAATGGCGCCGCGGGAACGATCCCCGAGAGTAGTCTTAAATATGACCGAATATTATCTGGCATCGGCTCGGCGGGGGACGAGGAGAGAGAGAGAGAGAGAGAGAAGAGTACCGAGCGCGCAAAGACCCGAGAGCAGAGCACCGCTGTGGGCGAAGTTATGCACAACATTTGCCCGCGAGGACATAACTCTGGGCGCAAAGTTGGCAGAGAACAGCGCCGGAATCCCTTCCGTTGCCGGAATAACGCGAAAGCTGGAATAACAAACCACCTATGTTACTGTCCGCCGCGCCGCTCCTTCGCCCTCCTTCGCCGCCCTCCGGCAAGTCCGTACCTGCTGCGAGAGAGAGAGAGAGAGAGAGGGGGAGGGAGAGAGAGCGGACGTTGAATTCGATTTCGCGCGAACTCGAGGAACCCGGGCGCCGACTTCGGCTGCCAGGACCGTTTGGAATCCCTGCTCCTACGGCTCTGACTCCAAACAATTCGTTAATGCCCCGGCTGTTATGCGCGTTGTGCTCGTCGTCGATCGCCGACAGTCGCCTCGAATAATTATTAATGTGCTACGAGCTTAGAGCCAGGGTTCACGCGTGGTTGATGGTATTAACCCTTTGCACTCGAATGGCGACTCTGAGGCACCACTGAAATTGGTACAGCGCGTTTCAAAATAATTATTATAGATAGAATATAGAATATAGAATATAGAATATAGAATATAGAATATAGAATATAGAATATAGAATATAGAATATAGAATATAGAATATAAAATATAGAATATAGAATATAGAATATAGAATATAGAATATAGAATATTGGATATAGAATATAGAATATTGGATATAGAATATAAAATATGGAATATAAAATATGGAATATAAAATATGGAATATGCAATATGGAATATAAAATATGGAATATGCAATATGGAATATAAAATATGGAATAAATTTCTTATCTTAATTTATATAATAAATTATTATATAATTTTATATCAATATTTTCTATCAATAATTATATATATATTCATTGAACTTACCAGTACCTTACTCATTAAAATGGCAATTACTTCAAGCCTCATCCCTTAAATAACTCCCAACAACCAATAATTCATTGATTCCATAAATTACTTAATAACCGAGAAAATAGACGCCCGGCATCATCGATAATTTCACTCGCCCGCGAACAATCCTACTTAGAGCATAGTTATTCCGCGCGCGTTCGAAATCGGACCGGGTTAACCACGTGTCCGAGGAACGCGCCCGGCACGATCCGCAGCTCGACGGGGAGCGGCCGCGGGGGCAACGTCGGTGCTTGATTCCCGATAAATTTCTGGGTTGCACGGTTCTACGTCGAGGCATCCCCCCTCCCCGGCCAACCGGCAAGGCGGACAAAAAAACCTGATAAGATTTCCCTCGCGGCTCTTTTTTTTTATTATTCATTTGCCGACCTGCCCCCCACCCCACCCACCACACCCTCCTCCAACGTTCGTTTCCACCCGAATCCGATATATCGGTTAAAAGCCGAGAATTCTCTCGGATCCTCGACCGCCGACAGCGCTGTATCGGACATAAACGGATCTATAATAATATATATTTCCCTTCGATATTCCTCTCGTGCGACGAACGACGCAGCCGAAGTGAACAACAGTTTGCATAATATCGCGGCCCGTTCATCGAAATATTTTAGTACGATCGCGATACCGCTGGAAATCGCGGCGGCCGTGTTTCGATCGCGCGCGGACCTAGAATTTTCGGATAGAAGGAAAATTGATTCCGTCGGATCGACCGGCGAGAACGGCGGTTTTTTTTTTTTTTTTTTTTTTTTTTTTTTTTTTTCGTTTAATCGCGCCGCGGGCGAATTGTTTGCCCGTTTTCGAATTTGTGTGATTAAACTGGTTCCGCGGAATTGGTTTAATCGGGTGGCCGCTGTTGCGTAACGTAGCGATTGAAAGATATTTATATAGGTGATATAATATATAATAAATAATATCAATAGTATGTATACAATATATATATACACTTTGATATTATTTATTTAATTGTATACGTTCAGCAGAAAAATGTAAAGCGTCGATTGTTTTTAGCTGAAAAACGTCGGTTTTTGAACAGCTGTAACTTTGTTAAAAATTATCACAAAATAACGATTCTTATATCGAATTGAAGATTGAAAATTCTATTTTGTTAGGGTATATTTCCATTTTTAATATCATGCGTACCGATAATTGTAACATTTTATTATTTAGGGACATGTTCGTGCTGTCGTGGAATGTCCAAATCTAAGGGTAAGTTCGGGGTGGAAACTTTAGCGCCTTCTGTGGATCGGGAACATTTTTTTTCAGGCATCCTAACCATACTATGTCAAAGTTCAGACTTTCCTCTTTAATTCGAGTGCCGAATCAAGGCGTCACGATTTTTTCTCACGAAGTTACAGCAGTTTGAATAATAAATGTGCACCGGAAACAAACCGGTTCGAATTTAGGATACCACAGTCAAGGGGATGTAAGATTTTTAAGAAATTAGCGCCTAGAATTATTATCCAAACTATACTATCGTAAAATAGAGATTTCAAGTTTCGATTCAAAATAATAGTCACAATTTTATAACAATTTTTAACAAAGTTACAGCCGATGAAAGATTGACTTCTGGCCAAGAATTACACTCTATAATTTTGCTGCCGAGGGTATTTTATTTAAACAAATTACAAAGAAAAACGAAACACGCACACTATAATTACAGCGAGATAAGACATTCTTGCAACAGATTTCTCCGGCTAACCAATTAATTATCGCGCACAGTTCCCCGGATGGATCGATTCCGTAAACAAATGCAACGTCGTCATCGATCCCGCATAAATTCATGTATAATAAATGATCCCCAATGATTGATTAGTATCCAGGGCGCGTGCTGCTCGCTCCGAGAACGAAGTCATCGTGGACGACAACGTTTCTCCTCTCTAGAATCGAATTTCCGTAAGACCGTTTCCCGAAGCGCGCAGAAAGAGAGGGGAGGGGGGAGGCGAAACACGGTCGCATCGGTGCGGTGCGAAACGTAACGCCGTCGAACAATTCCGATCGGCGGGTCGGCCGGCCGGCTCGTGTGACCTGTTCAAAAATGAATGGGACCCGTCCGAGTTAATATTAACGCCTCAATCAACGGTTTCCCAGGGTGGCGGCCGACGTGCTCCGCGAAAATTCAAATTGAATGTTCCATCGGTGGTTTAATAATGCAATTCAATTCAACGGGGGGCTGCCGCGCTTCCGTTCGCTGAATACTTACGGTAAATAGACGGGTTTCACGGACACACGGGGCGAAAACTTGATCCGCCGTTCGGAGAAAAATGAAAAGGACCGGACGATAGCTTTGTTTCTTTCATGCGGCGTATCGTTCGTTCCGGTTGGTTCCGTGCATCGAAATTGACCGTTTAATTTGCGACGGCGGGGTAAGTCGATTTTTCAAGCCTTCGCACTCGAACGGCGACTCCGAGGCACCGTTAAAATTACTCTTTTGCTTTCGATAATAATTCTTATAATAATAAAGTTGAGATTTTGAAAAATTGTTGATCAGTGAAATTGTTGCAGTAAATCGCAAGAATCAATTTCGTAGGCGTAAAAGTGCACTTTGTTGTACAGAAGAGAAATACTACGAGCGAGGAGAATTGTTTCACATTTACGGTTAAAATGGCTTCGAGTGCGAAGGGTTAACAGAATAACGAACGTATCGACGTTCGTTACCCGCGCGACGCAGCGTCGTGGAAAAATTGGTGCAGCGCGTCGAGCGGCATCGGCATGGAACTGGGACACCGTCCCGCGGCGGACTTAAACCGAAACGAAGGTTAAAGCCTCTCGGTGTCCGCCGTTCGGATCCGAAGGCCTAAAGTTTCCGATCGGTTGATTTACGGCGGCCGTTCGGGGCCGAGAGGCTATCACGGAAAAAGAGGGCCGGCGAACGGCGCGGAAAAAGGGCTGGCGGCGCGCGCGTCCATCGAAATATTTCCAATCTCGAAGTTTCACGCCCGAAAGTTTCCCCCCGCGCGCCCGCCTTCCCCTTCGCCCCTTGGCCCCTTCGCCAGTCCCCGTCCCCGTCGGTCCACGGCTACTTACTATACGTATGAATCTTCCCGGCCAGGGAAATAACAAAGTTCGCCCCGGCTCGAAACTTAGCGACAGTTTTATCATTTTTCTCCGAGCATCGGCCGGGCTCTTTGTTTCCTTGGCACCTCGGTCCCTCCGCGACGTCCCCCCACTCCGCTCCCTACTCTGCTCCCCACTCCGCTCTCCACGTCGCCCCCCCCCCCCCCCCCCCCCCCCCCGAGGCGGGTATCAGGGCGGGGGGAGGGGAATCGCGTGATTCAACAACGGCCGAGGGCGCCGCGGAATTGTTTCACGAGGGAAAAACAGCGCCGCGATAAAAAGGTCCCCCCGGAGAAGCGGGCGCGGAAGAAGAGGGCTGCTCGTGCGCGGGGCGATACCGTTTCTTCTTCTTCTTTTTTTTTCGTTTTGTTCCCGGCACCTATGTACGTCGAAAATTAAACCGACGCCCCTTTTTTCTTTCTCCGGGGGCCGCGGCCCCGCTTCTCGCCACGGATGGCTCTCTGGATTTTGTCGTCCTTTTTTTCCAGGCCGGCGGGCTCTCTGCTCCGCGACCTCTCGACGCCTCGTTACCATTCGTCCGCCATTTTCCACGGGATATCGTTTCTTAAGGGAACGTCGCGGGACATTAATTTATTATTTATAGCATGCTTCAAGCTTCATTGTATTAAATACAGTAATTTATTATATATAATATATATTTTTTTTATTAGAATTATTTTATATCTCTAATCGAAAGAATGTAAATTTGAAATAATTTCAACCATTCAAGCCACTATAATTACTTTAAAATAATTAACGAGAAGAATAAATAAATATCTACGCGTTTCCTACATTTTAAGAGCGACAATGACAATTTATATTTTGCATAAAAATTGCCAGTTTCTATTTCTACTAATTCTCCTTTTTGTTCTTGAATACAAATTTAAATCCAATCAAAATGCTTTTAACCCCTTCCCGTACTTTAGCGAGTCAGACTCGCGATGAAGATTTTTGCCCAAACATAAACATCGCGAGTCTGACTCGCGAACAGATACTCGGGCCAAACATAAACATCGCGTGTCTGAGTCGCGAACACATGCTTGGGCCAAACGTAAACATAACAAGCCGAGCTCGCGAACTGATTTTTTGCCCGTTACGCTCGTGACTGAATGTTAGTTCCTCACGGTACCTCGAAACAGTTAGTCACGATTCTTGTCGTTGCTGTTACGAAGCAGTTCAATTATTAAAATTTAAGAAACCCCTTCAAAATGCAAGATACAAAAGTGTGTAGTGAAGGCCGTGATATTTTAGTATCGCGTAAAATTGACTATATCGCAGGCATTGCGGGCATCTACATTTCGGATCGTATTGCGACTGTTTACAAACATCAGTCTGGTCTGTTTAGCGCGCGTTGACGCGGACCGCTCGGGCCCGAGTTTCGTCGAGCTAAATGGCACGGGAAGGGGTCAAATGCAATTAAACTCCTTTTAAATGCAACTAAAATGCTTCGATTCCAAACGACTTCCTGCAACAGCTAAAACAAATTTTACCCTAACAAAACCGCGATAAAAAATTCTATAAAACCGTACAGGCACGCATCCAGAGACACCATAAAAAAGATCAGAGATCCGTGAACGCGAGAGTTCAAGCCGGCCAGAGGACATCGACGTTTCGAAAACTATGAGAAACGCGTCGACCCGGCCTTTCATTATTGTGCCGGCCTGTTCTGACGGCGTGCAACGCGCTCGGTTCAAGAACAAAGAGAGGAACAAATGGCAGGGCTCGGCATGCAATTCCGAAAAAAAAGTATCGGTCTGGTTGTTCCGGTCTTGTTCCGTGAGATAGCATCGTGAGAAACAGCGGCGCGGACAAACGGAAGGAACAGCTTGCGTACACCGTTCTTCCTCTTCTTCTTCTTCTTCTTCTTCTTGCCTCGGGCCTTTGTTCTTCCGCCTTCTCTTTTTCCGCCGCCTTTCTTCGCCGGGAATCGAACGCGAAAATACGTTCCTACGTTTCAATTTGTGCGTCGGCCCACCCCTCCTGACTTCCGGCGACGGGGACCCGTGATAGATGGATCGCTTCGCCGTTTGTAAGAAAAATATGTCCGATATCGCGGAATTAATTGCGAACGGAACTGGCCGTGAATCGATTTCATTGGCGGAAAGTGGTTTCTGATAGTTTAATGTTAATTTTGTATTGGTTATGTTGTGTTATAATTGAATATTATATTATAGGATAAATATATATAGTATATTTAATTGATTAAGATATTTAATATAATGAAGTATGAAATATTTTATATATAATAAATTAATATAGTCACTACGATAAGGTATGGAATATATTATGCCTAATAAATTAACATACTCACTGCAATAAAGCCTGAAATGTATTGCACCAAATAAATCAATATCTAACATACCAAAATCTAAAATATATTGCATACAATAAATGAATATCATTAACATAACAAAGTGTGAAATATAAGTAATAAATAAATATATTTCACACGATAAATTAAAATGCAAAATATAAACGTGCCTCGTACAACGGAGTTCCGACGAACGCTCGCGTTATCCACCGTGTCGCCCGCGTTTCGTTCAAACTTTTTTTTTTTATCAAAGCGCTCGATCAAACGCAATCATCGTGCTCGCAACATTATTACAATTGCGCGCGGATACGGTTAAATTGCAATTCGCTCTCGCGAAACTACTTGGGACCTCTAGGCGATGTTCCGTGGGGGTGGGGGTGAAAAAAAAAACGCATCCGGGCCAGAAATTAATTAATAGCGTTCGTCCGCCCGGTGATCGGGCAAACGAATCGAGTCCGACAGAAAATCCTGCGCAACTAATTGCATCAAAGTAATCCGACCGAAACAATTGCCCGTCGATATCCATCGACCGGCGTAACTGTCCCGGCGACAATGTTGCAAACGCGTCCGTATACAATATCGCTTTTTTTTCGTTGCGCGCGCGTGCAAACAAAAATTCTAGCGAGCCGCGACGTTGTAACGCAAAAATATCGTATCCCGCGCGTTTCGGCTCATAAATATAAACAAGAGAGAACGCGTCGAGGTATGCCGAGAAACAAAATGGGATTTAATACGATTCCGACGGGGCGAGACTAGAAATATTTTTTTTCTTTTTTTTTTTGCACGACGAAACGACAGATTTTGATTTTCGCTCGGACGACAGGGAGGAAAGCAAATTCGCGGCAAATTTATATCGTCCTCCACGGTGGAAACGCGCATTGTTTCGGGGGCCGATCGAATTTCACGGGGGCGAAGCTCGTCGACAAAGGCGAGCTAAATGGAGCGGCGGAAAAAAAACACGGGGAGGCGAACACCTTCTTCCCGCGCCGGAGCATTGTCTCCGTTGAAAAACGGATCGTCGGACGATTCGGCGCTACGGCCGCCATCTTCTTGCCCGCCGAAACGGCGTCCGCCATCTTGGTTTTGTCGGGAGACGCCGCGTTATTTTACCAAGCGGTTGTTTCTATGAAACAACAGGTATCAAATATTTTGTAAAATATCATAGCATGTATGGAATATGTTATAAACTATTATGGTATATTTAAAATATTTTATGAGATGTTATATATAGAATATTTTATAAGATGTTTAACTTACAGTATTTAAATTACATTATATTGTGTATAAAACATTTTATAAAATCTTAGATGTTTTATAAAATATTATAACGTGTATAAAAAATATTGTAGAAAATACAATGTAAAATTTTTCAGTGAAAATGTTTGAAATAAAACAAAAATGAAATCAAAAGGACAATAAAATTCGATAGTATCTCATCCTTAAAATTATTCAGCAAAATATTAACCGCCGTTCGAAATATTAATAAAATTAATAAATATTAATAAAATAAATAGAAGCATGTCTACCTATAATCAATTATTTTCTTGCAATAAACTTACTTCAGATATCAATTAGCAACACTCTCCTACCGACGAGTGAAAAAGCAATAACAATAATCCTCGATCGTGAACAAATGGAAAAAGTTAACAACAATCCTCGTTCGCGTAAAAGTCCGCCATGTTCTCGGTCGGCTCGCTTTGATGTCGAAAAGTCGAACAGCGCGCGGCGCTCGCGCCGGCGAGCAAATATTAATCTGGATTTTTCGCGCGCGTTTGTTTATCTACGCAGAGCTGATTTATGAGGCAATTCGTAAACAATCGATGTTTGCATTTTCTCCATCGTGGATTCGGGGCGGGAATCCCCGGGTTCGTGCGCGTGCAGCGGCGATAGGAGAGGACCGATGTTCCGTCGG
The DNA here is from genome assembly GCF_028453695.1 of Augochlora pura. Classification (NCBI taxonomy): domain Eukaryota; kingdom Metazoa; phylum Arthropoda; class Insecta; order Hymenoptera; family Halictidae; genus Augochlora; species Augochlora pura. The sequence goes on from NW_027581329.1 coordinate 12,526, forward strand.
AGCAATAAAGCGGTCAACGTTTCCTTCCCTTTTTACGCGGAGAATATGAATACACTCGGTACTTTTTATTTGTATTTTTAAACACGGCCAGATTATTCGGCCGGGTCCCGTGCCCCGCCGTCGTCTGACCGGAAAACTGCTCCGCTTGTTCATTTAATCCGAGAATCCATACATGTACAGGGTGTCCCCCGTTTAACCAGTTAACTGTGATCGACGAGTATACTCGTCGTGGAGAAGTGACAAAATTTGGTGTATTGACGAGTATACTCGTCATGGAGAAGTGACAAAATTTGGTGTATTGACGAGTATACTCGTCATGGAGAAGTGGCAAAATTTTGTGTATTGACGAGTATACTCGTCATGGAAAAGTAGCGAAATTTTGTGTATTGAAGAGTATACTCGTCATGGAGAAGTGGCAACATTTTGTGTATTGACGAGTATACTCGTCACGCGTATAAATCAGTGACCATTAGCTACTAAAATTGCAATTTTTCAGAAAAACAAAACATATTCTGAAATTTCAAGATGTTCAGAATATTTTCAGGCTATGCCGGAATAAAACAAACAAATAGAAAATATAAACAGTTTGAGACGATGTCGTGCGTCCCCGTATGCACTGGTTGAAAAAGTTCACCAGTTCGCATAATGAACGCACCGTAACCTAATTCCCTCGTCGAACGTTAAAGAACCAGGTGTCTTTATTTTATAAATCGTGCGTCCGCGCGAGGTTTTCAAGGATGTGTCAATCGAGACACCCCGTACGCGTCCGAAAAATATATTGTATACGCGCGGCCGCGAATATACGTGTTTTTTCTTCTTTTTTTTATGTTTTGTTTATTTCAGTTCTCGATGACCTCGGCGGCGTGTCCATCCATCCGCGGCGCATCGCGATTTATTAGTTCCCATCTGTCGTTGCAGTCCGGGTCCGAGGCGACGTATCCGGCTCCCGGGGACGCTCGCACCGCCTCCCTCCCACCCCCTGCCTCCCCGCCGGCGGATTCAGATTTTATTTCTCATTTAGTCCGGGCACCGTTTTTAAAGTTCCCCCCGTATTTTCCGTTCCATTTCCGTCGCCGACGGCGCCGGGAAAAATTCGCGGCCGTCCGGGTCCGCGGAGCCCCCCCCCCCCCTTCCCCCCCTCCGAGAGGGAGGGGAGTTCATTGTTAAGGAATTATCGGGCCGTGCTCGTTCGCCGTCGTCGAATCGTCTACGAAAAAAAGATCGTAGAACAATGCGACTTAGCTTGTTTTAAAGGGCAAAGTCTCTACTTTAATTTCTACTAATTGATTGTTACTGTAGAAAATTGACGGAGTGTAAACATCGTAGGAGAAGCGACGGTTCCTATCTTTCGACATTGTTAAAAATTATGCAAATTCGAAATATCGTAACTCCGTTCAACAAAATCGTACGACAATGAAAATTAGCGTATTTTAAAGAGCGAAGTCTCCTCTTTAATTAGCACTAATTGTTTGTTAACATTGCTGTTCGGGGGAGGTTAAAAATTACCGGAAAGCCAGAAGATCCTTCTGACCTCGTGGACCTCTCTAAAATCACAATTTAAATATTTCCGCCGCAAATTAACAACGCATCGCGTGACTTATCATTAACTAAATATAAAATTATATAAAATTATAAAAAAACCTCATCTCGGATACGCAGAAAGATCGTAGACCAATTCAGTGATCAGGATCAACAATAAACGCTTCGATTTTTCTAATTTACCGAGTTTTCCAATTCTCATTTTATTAATTAATTTAACTACGCTCTTTGTGCGCGCGCGCGCCTGCGCAAACCTCACAAAGAGCGTAAACGAACGAATGAGTGAACGAACCCCGGTGCGTTGTAATATAGATAAGTTAACTAATGTTTGGCGCACGTTCTAGGAATGACAGACAGCGAACACTTTCGGGCCACAAAGGGTTACTAATTGGCGCCGAACCAAGAGAAATTGGACATTTGTAATTGCGTTCTGCCGGCACAATGTCTGGCTTAATTGCAGGAAATATACGAATGCGAAAGATCTAATTTTCGCGGGCCGACGTAAGCTACAATGGGTATTATCAAACAACAATCACAGAATCTCCGCGGCGGTGAATTTCTGTCGCGCGCACAATACGTAGCAGGACGGAGCGCTCGCGCGCAAATTTCAATGTGTAAACACGCGTGGAAATATAATGTTAAATATGTATAGTGACGCTCGTTATTGTCCGGAGGACCTTTGAAACGTCATTATTTATTTAGAATTGGATTAAACCAGTCGAATATTTGTTAGATGATAAATTGTCGAGTCTAGATCGTAACTAGAATTTATTTTATTTTATTTTATTTTCTTCTATTACAGCCAGTGATAAGAGCAAAATTGTAACAAATTAAACAAATATAATTTTAATATAACTTATATAATAATTGTTGATTTATACTATATTAAACTGATACGTAGCACGATAATTTTTAGCGGCGCCTTAGAGTCGACCGCAAAGGGTTAAAGCCGTCAAAATGACGGCTCACTTTGTTTGTAAC
>NW_027581330.1:0-4037 GCF_028453695.1 Augochlora pura
ATATATAATAATAAATATATAATTTATAGCAATAATAATACTACATAAACAATAGTAATAATAACATTCTACAACAAATAAATAAATTCCATCCGCCCATCATATGAATCCTCTGCACAATTTCCCAAAAAATCGATCATCCAACAACGCAGAAACATCGACCCGATTCGCCTATCGCGCGGCAAAGGATAAAGATGACACAGTATCCTCGCATCAAGATATAGATAGATAGAAGCTCGCGTCGGCGTCGTAATCTCTCCAATTTCCACGAGAAAAAAAGGGAACGCGAAGAATTCGTTCCGAAAACGCTCGGGGGCCCGAGAGTTACAAGAAGGGCGCAGCAGTTGTACGAACGGAGGCAAATAGTTGTAGGTTCGTGTTGGGTCGCAGGATCGGGCAGGAGGGGGGTGGGGGCGCGAGGCGGCAAGGCAGATGAAAGGAGAAACGGTTTCGGCGGTGCGGCGTGTGTGGGAGGAGCGCGCTTAGCGTATATTTGAATTCCCCGAGGGTGAATTCTTCGGCGGCGGTGAAGCAAATTTCTCCCTCGGCTGCCGGCGCTTCGACCGTGTATCCTTTTTCGGAGGGAAATTCGTGTCGGAGGTTCGCGTCGTTTCCGAGGCGCGAAACGCGTTCCTCGGCCCACGTGCTCCTCTCCTCTCCCTCCCTCCCTCCCTCCCCGTTTCCCATGCCCCTGTCCAACGGCGGCAGGTTGTAATTGTTGGTCGTTCGCTGTAAAAATTTCGGCCATTACGAGCCGCGCGAGTTTATTGCGACAGCCGCGGGGAACGGACGCGCGGACCGGCCGCAACGGAACTCTGCAATCTGTGAGTTACGATCGGGCAACGAGCGAGTTCTGCACCGGTGAACGAGTACACTTTTACTTCCGGCTGTGTGCTTTTAAGCGCGGGAACGGCGTCAATCTCAGGGCCAGCGAGAACCCCCCCGTTTAGACTTTCACGTCCGAAATAAAACTACGGTCAGATGGCCGCACGCCAAATTCTCATTGTCGCTCTGCGAAATTCTATTTACTTTAAGGCGACTACGGGGGCTTATATCGTCGCGAGCGACATCCTTTGCCAGGGTTACTTCCTTTCGCGTCCTCCCCGTCTGTACAATCAGTTCTAGATTTTTTCGAGGCGCTGTCAGAATACGCGAACGTCTGCGCAAAGAGCTGCCGAGTTGCAAGAACCGTTTAGAACGGGACAGCGATTCGATCTTACGGGCGATGGCAAAAATCATGTTTTAAACTGATTCGAAGCCATTCGAAGTGTAAATTGGAAATAGTGTATCTGAAAAACAGTATCTTTATTTTGTCAGATATATGGTTATTTCGAGTGTATAAGCATTAACTGGTAATCAGCACTGGTCTATGTTGCCATAGAGATGATTCGCGCGTGCATCAATTGTTTTTAGATCGTTCCTGCCTTCTTTCTTCCTTCGTTGTTAATACTTCCTTAATCAGACATTCGCATTATTGATATTAATATTAATCAGACAGATTTGCACTACCACAAAACTCGCGAATTCCACTCAAATCCGGACATATTTTATGTAATTTAATGTATTTTATGTCTATGAAATTGTGTCTCGTGAATCATAAAGCTGGTGCACTATTAATCTTCCTTTATGTAGAAAGAACATTAATAATGTAGGAATTACTTTATAACGTGTTCTAACGATCTTTATTGGTGCCTCAGGGTCGCCATTCGAGTGAAAAGGATTAATGATTTTTTAAAGGTATTGCGAAGATGTATCGATTCGTACGTAAATGATTGGAATAGTTTTGATATTTCGGTGAATACGAAAATCTTTTATCGACATTCAGTATGGTAATTATTTAGATTACATAATTATATACTGACTGATCTTTAATTGACATATATATTTTATTATAGACAACCAACTTTCGATTTAGTAATGAACGTTACCTGTATAATTATAAAAATATGAAAGTACGTCGAATTTTCTGGTCACATAACTATTCAAACGTATCTCAAAATTAAATTGGAAAATTATAAAAATAAATATTTTTAAACTTTGATTACTAGTTTTATAACCTTATTTACTTATTATAATACGTATTTTTGTTACTGAAACCTATGTGACCGAATGTATGTCATTTATAAAACAAAAATTATCTTGTAAACTAATTCCTTTTTGACCTAAGTATGTTAATAATTTTTTCAAGTAACCGCAAAAATGTACCTATTTGTTCATAAATAACTGTAATAATTTTACCTTTTCGTTAAATAAGGAAAACTTTTATCAAAATTCAATATGCTTAGCCCGTGAAACACAAAATTTTCTCACATTTTTAAAGCAAAATCTTTTTCAATTCATTTTTACCAATGAATTGTTAATTTTTCTTGTCACGAGCCGTAGTTTGCTCCAGGAAGTTTTCAGCTAACCAGTTTTCTATGATCGGCATGACAGCCACGCTTTCACGACGCTCGAACCTAATCGCCTTAATCGATCTCGTCCTCGAAGCTGGTAGCGCACCCATCGTTTGTTTTCATTACGCTAAGGGTGGCGATCGGGAGACGTGTTATCGTCCTCTCAGCCAGCGGTTCCTCTTTCCTTAATCTTCCTCCGCGTTAAAAGACTTGGTCAGATTAGCTGTTTGGACTAGAGCTCTTACTTATGAAAGTAAATAAGCGTTACTTTTGCGAGATTCGAATATTTTCTGTTGACGAAAAGCTGCCTTTTCAAGCTGAAATTTGTATTTATATTGTATTGTTAGAGAAACAATATTTAGTATTGTATAGAACAAGAAGTTAGATCAGTACAATATTTGTGAATACGTAAATATTGTTACGAACTTCGTTGGCATCTCGCGGTATACAACGCGGTACTTTATTCTTAGGTTACACTATTTGCAATTGGGTAGAGAATATGTAGTATTGCCACAGAATTTCTAATTAGAGGAACTATCATTGTAGGTGCTTAAAAAAAGGTGGTTCCATTTAAAAAACGTCAAGGTGACGTTGACATCTCTAAAAAAAAATGACATAAAAAAATTTTTCGTGTCAGCCCCATTGTACCATGAAACTTTGTCCTTACCATATTTTATTTATCTTTGGAAACAACAAAGATATTTAAGGTGTTAACGTTTGGTGACTTACCCTGTATATTAGGTCTATCGGAATGTTCTGTCAACGAAGAGAATTACTTTCGTTTCCTATAACCTCCAGCGAGCGTGATGGTAATTTGTAAATGAAATTTCTAAAAAATATACAATATCTCAAATGAGTATATGCATACTAATTAAAATTCGGTATAACATTACCCGACAGAACTTTCCGGTAGACCTATTATTATAATTATATACATTCATAATAATATAATTATCTACATTTTATTTCCGCTTAGCGTTCAGTTGCTAACACGTTTCTCTCGATTTTACTTCGATTAAATGCACCATGGCGCACTTTATACTGCATCGCGCAGCGCAGAGAGAATCTTGAAAAAATTATCAGTTTGTTTTCAATCAGCTGCAACTATGTTTACCTCATTCCTTTTCGTCAGCTAATTCTGTTTACATTTTCTACGTGGATTTGTTGTTTCGATTGTAGAGAAAAAAGATTGAAAAAGAGGAAAACAAATTTTCCGTGATCAAATAATTATTTTCAAGATTAAAATTCGTTCCGTTCTCATTTCGCCCGGGGCTGTAATCGAACGTGATCGATGGCAAATTAATTATTCGTTTGAATCATAACAAAATTGCAGCAGTCGATACAATATTTTTACGAACGAAGGCACAGTCGATGGATTACCGATTTAATATTGAAGTCCAATAAATGGAAGTTGGTAACGCACGTTTGTCCTGTTTCTTTTTTTTTTTAATATTTTTTAACATCATTTATTTCCGTGTTGGTTACATAATTTCATATACATTACGTGAACCGCGGGACCCGAACGGAATGGTTTCTGCAATTGCATATGAAATAATTAATGGTTCGATGAATTTATGTTGTTAATTTATTTTGTATTTTTATGATTCCGACTGTTGTTTTATACATGACACTCGTATTACATAT
>NW_027581330.1:4137-10044 GCF_028453695.1 Augochlora pura
GACATCTAGGTTTTAATGTCACTAACATTCATCTTGACATAACTTTAACATGACATTGACATAACCTTTCTATATAATTTATTTCTAACAGAACTTAGAAAACTTTAATTAAGAAAGAATTTTTTAAGCTACGAAGGCACGACCGCATTATAAACCCACTCGCCTTAGAATCCTGAACAATTATATTTCCTGTATACCTATAGTTATGTCACACATCATCATCATTTATTTTACTCGATACGCGAACATTCTGAAGTGTAATTAATCAATTCTTAATAAAGTACATTTCAGTTTGAATTCAATTCACAACAATAACAACAGCATCAACCAAATCGACTAAAATCGGCAACCCGAAGTCCGCATCCCATCCACTAAGATAATCACCATACAATTCATATCCTGTATACACCTCGACACGCCCTAATTATCTACACATAGCCCACTTCCAATTACCGTACAATTATTATTATCATTAATCAATCTCCTCGGTTTAATCCCATCTCTCGGCAGAGCGTTCCATCACAATATTTACGAAACCCCGCAGCGTCCTTTCTTCCCTGCTCATCGTCAATCAATATCAGCGGCGTAATCGAAGCGAGGGATAGTTGGGCCAATCTAATTAACCAACATCCACGGCACTTTATACACCGCTGGTGCATCAAAGTTGGAGACTAGTCGTTATGGTCGTCGGGTATGAAGCGGCGCTGGTTTGGCCGTGGTGCGGCAAGATCCTTTTCGAGCTGATCGACGGCCACGAGCAATGAATACGAAATTGTTGCTAGGACGAGAAGTGGCTGGTCGAAGAGCGACAGAGGAAGAGAGAGAGAGAGAGAGAGAGAGAGAGAGAGAGAGAGAGAGAGGGGGAGAGAGGGATAGAGAGGTATAGAGAGGGATAGAGAGAGCCGGTCTGCTACGGGCTGGAAGGCGACACCCTTCGCCGGTCTAAGCCGTTGGATGAAGAATGGCGACGTAATACATATTTCATACATATTCATTCGGAGATATGGGCGCAAACCTCGTTAAACTCTTCATATGTGAAAGGCGGGCCGGCCGATACACGTGCCATGCCGCCTGGCTCCCGGCTCCTATGCAAGGAATGTCGAGCAGGATGGAATCCAAGCCCGCCTATTGAACATTGCGATGTCTTCTCTGTCATGGTGTGTGTATCGATTTCCGGTCCGATCGGCGCGGCGTGTCGCCTACGCGCAACCGGGATTTCCTGCCTCTGATTTATCTACGCAGCGTAGCGTCTGCGGTGTTGCGCCATAATATGCTGATATTGACGTACCTTCGCTACGTTTTCCAATACGGTGTTAGTCTTTTATTAACACGTATTCCTCCGCGCGACGAGAATTCGTTATTCCGCAAACAATCGCCGTTAACCGAACGACGAAAATTCCACGTTTCTTTATTACATAAAGTAATTGATTTTTGTTCTTTTCGTTCTAAATAAATGAAATTCCAATCTTTACTGAACGGAGATAATTTTAACCAAAGGTGGTATGATTATAATCATCGCTGAAAAATATATGATTTTTAACAAGTTACGTTGTTTTTATATAGACTATATCATTTCTACAGATAGTGTAAAAATATGCGGCATTTTGTGAATGGCGGTGCAATAAATTACCGGAAGAATATATGATAAGATTTTTGTAACTTAATTACCAATTTTTAATATTTGTTTTTCGTAGTGTAGCTACATATTATAGTATTAGTTATGTATAACATATTATGTATTGGCTTCTGTATTGAATTGTTTATGTATTATTAACTTCAGTATTCAATTGTTACATTATATAATATTATATTATATAATTGTAATATTTTTCTATTGTATATATATATACTAGCTTCAATATTCTATTATATATATATTTTTCTTCTTAGTGTATCGTATATAATAAGAAGAGTGATTTGAGACATTTTATTTTCTATTGCAGTTGACCTTGCGTGACCTTGAATGACCTTCATAATAGGTCATTGTATTCGTCTTGAAATACACTATCAGAATATAAATAAAAAGCCATATCGTTCCATTTAAAAAAACAGAGTTGGCCTTCATATCTCCTTGACGTCTCCATCATAAAAAATGATAATAAAAAAATTAATGACTAAGGAAATAAGGAACCAAACTAAGTTTGGTCTGATACTTTTTTTTCTATCTTCAAAAGCAAGCGATTTATTCAGGTGACCTGTTTTTGGTGTCGCACCCTGTATAAAAGATTAGAGTAGTATTTGAAACTAAATTGAGTCAATTCGAGTCTTGTTATCATATGGTCACGTAAGGTTTTAACCCTTTGCACTCGTAGCCATTTTAACTGTAAATTTGGAATCATTTTCCTGGCTCATAATATTTTGATTTTATATAACAAACTGCACTTTTATGCATACGAAATTGATCCACTACTTACTCTGATCAATTTCAATACTTAACAATCTTTTAAATCTAAACTGTACTGTTGTAAAAATTATCTTGCGACATCGTAGAACAATTTCACTATTGTCTCAGATTCACTAGTCGAGTGGAAAGTGTTAACAAATAACAAACACGTAGTTTAAATATTTCCATATCAAAAATCTCATCCTCTACCTATGGGAGCCGTGTCCCTGTTATGGCAAAATATTTCGACAAGCCCGCGTTAACGAGTATGAAAGGAGTTCTAGAGTCTGCTAAATACTGGTCCCCACTCGTGACAATTTCCGTAAGCGAGACTAAAAGTTTGGAAAAAATTGTTGCAACAACCGTCAGCTAAATACCATCCGAGCGCATGGCGAATCAAGGACGGGGCGGGCCGCGGCAGCCTGGATACAGAAATTCCATGAAACATTTTCGGAATAAATCCACAACAAAGCCGCAAATGAAATTTCTGCAGCCCCTTTAGTTTCTCGTGTGTAAGGCGCCGGCCCGGTCATTGTTCGGCCGCCATCGTCTCGTGACCGGGCAATTTTTTTCAGCGGAGCCGCCATTCATTCCTCACCTCGCGTTATTAGCGACCTTATTTCCTTCGCTCAACCACCGTACCATTCTTCTTCGCCGCCTCCTCTGTTCTTTCTCGCCGTTAGCAAAGAGCGCTTCTCTTTGAATCTCGTCCCACCCCCGGCGCGTTCCGAAGCATTTTCATTGAACTTCCGAAGAGAACGCAATCTGCACGGCCCGGAGAATGGAGACCAGAAAAGAGGACATTAATGTCCGGACCGTCCATACTATTTTTAACAAAATATTAGGCTGTTCTATAAGCTTCTTCCTTCTTTTAATGCGAAATCACTAGACGGTATTTGTTGTTTCAGGTTGATTTATTGTTCTTATCTTATCGTGTTCTTTTGTTTCCTAATTGTCTTTATTTACCTTAATTTTCAAATTTTGATGTCGGAAGATTCAAATTTTGTTTCAATGTAATGGAAACGATAGTTATATTTATTAGGTTGGAAACTATGAATCGGGCGTTTTTGTTTAGAATAGCTTCCAACCCAATATTAAATTATATATAAAATATTCGTCACGAGTCTGCCTCGTTATCATAGTGCAAGGGGTTAAATAATTCTGTACACTTTGTCATGTATAAACGACATACACGTTATCTTGAAAGTGTTAGTGGCATCAACTATCTCGCGCACACTGCGTATATCGCGGATTTTCATCCAGCATATTCTCGAGGTCATACGTAGGGAGGCACGGAAAAAACTTATGCGACACCCTAATAGCGCGAACTTCTGCACAATTATATCGATGGCTGGATGTTCCCATGGGGTGTGTTCTCCTTTTTATCTCTATAATAATGTCCAGACTGTACTGTTCTTCTGGATTTTTCAATCGATCTATTTCCAATGGCTCGGTTCGAGAGAAATCTGCGAAGGTTTTACAGTCTCTGGACGCATTTTACTTGAAATCTGCAACGGTGCTTCCATGGCGCGACATATGTTGAACGGTCCGAGCGACTTTTGTCAGCTATACATTTTTCTGCGAATGACATGAGAACTGTGATGGTAGAAAAGCTGTAAAAGATATTAACAGGGAACGCAATAAATTGTTATTATGCTGATTCAATAAAAATAAACATTCTTTGACAATTCACTTCGTTAAATTGTGATTGTTGAGTTGATATGTTTAATAACTCTTTTAATTTTCTTTTACAGAGTTTTGATTTACCGAATAAATAATTATTAAGGGAGCTTTAGTGAAAAATTTCGAGTAGAGTGAATACAAAAGAACAAGACTGTTTAAACAGTTTGATAATATTATTATGTTGTTACTCTGATTTATTTAAATTTCCTATATTTTGCAATTAATGTAGACAGTTTTATGCATTTATTACGAATATGAATAAATGCAGTAGGAAACGGTATATATTAAAGAAATAAGTTATAGTAAAATAAACCTATTAAGAATGTTGAGAATAAAAATAAATTTTTACTGAAGTTGTTTCTACAATTGAGATATATGATTTTTATTTTGCATAAAGGTCCACTGTCACATTCGAACAAATTAGTTCACACAAAGAAATAACAATACAAAACGGAATTGAAAAATGCTAAACAATATATCGAAAATATAAATACCTTTACAAATATATTTATCTCATTTCCACTGAATAATAAATAGCTAATCAATATTTTCCACATTACCATTTACCATTAACTTTAATGATATAAAATAATATTTCGTGACAATACCTTGATGATAGATGTACTGATTAACACAATTTTTTGTTTGGTCATATAAGTTTTAGTTATTTTTAGTTATTTACAGTATTTTTCGTTACTTTTAGTATTTTTAGTTATTTTTAGTATCTTAGATATTTTAACATTACAAATGAATGTTTAAGTCTAGACAAATAAATCTACCTTCCATTTGCAAGTACTATTTATTATGAATGAGTGTAAATAAAATAAAATAAAATAAAATACAATAGAATACTATACAACACAACACAATACAATACAGTACAATAGGATATAATTATGATACAATTTACTATATCATAATTTATTGTATTTTCATACAGTAGGGTACAAGAGAATACAATTTAATACAGTATAATAAGAGTAGAATATAATATAATAGGATACAATAGAGTACAATATAATACAATATGTTGTGTCGTATCGTTCGCCTCGTTGACGACTTAGATTTACGACCGTTAACGAAGAAAGGGTGTAAGTCTAACTCCGGAGAATCCGTTTATTTACACTTTGTACAGAAGTTATCTCGATATAATTGTCGTCGCGTTATATAATAGTGGAATGATTCCTTGATCTTGCTACCTCGGTGCAAGAACAATGCTAACTTGATTCTAACTTGATTTACTTGTTGCTAAAACGATCCTAACTTGCTGCCTTCGATGTACAAACGATTCTAATAATTTCATGTCGTGCTAGCCTTTAGGAAAACTCGGTTGCAGAAGGAATTTGGTGGAAGTGGAAAAATGTTTAAGGTAGGGATGGGAAGGAACTCTGTGGTAGGGGATGTTTTAGCAACGTTTGACAGGGATTTCCTCCAGGTCTGAATTTACCGTAAAAATAGCCGTCCGCGGAACGCTCGCGAGCCTGGCTTTAGGCCTCTGTCCGCGGAGCCCTTTGGAAATCCCTGAGGTTTATGATGCCAGCGTTCGCTATTGAGACCGAGAACAAGAGATTGTAAACCGATTACCATGCGTCGCGCGAAATATTAAAATTACTTGATGGTTCGGTTCCTCAAAAATAGCTTTTTACCATTACTAGCATCATAAACTGTAAATTGGCCTTCCTTGTTTGAATGCCGTTCTTGGGGCTCGATGTCCAGGACGGAACACAATATAAAAGAATACAATACAACACAATATAAGAGAATACAATAGAATACAATACAATATTATATAATATAATATGATATAATCTAATCCAGCGGAGGAGACTGCCACAACGAAA
>NW_027581331.1:0-4422 GCF_028453695.1 Augochlora pura
ACGATCTTCGCGGCGATATAAAATGTGTTTGAATAAAAGTCGCTCCGGTGTGGTTTAATTAAACCGTTTCCAACGTTTATTGTTGGGCGAGCGTTCGGTTGAGTTATTCCAGCTCACGTATCATGTCTACGTATGCCCCCCCCCCCCCGTCCATTACTCCAGCAGGGGCTTCTTCATCAAGCGCTCTCTAAAAGCGCACGAAATCGCTGGGTTGTTAATTGTAGCCAGATTACACGTCGCGCGGATTAACGTTCGCCGGTGATAATGAAAACTCCCGGGGAAAATGCGATAATGAGCGTCATTAACGACAAACGACGCTTTTTTCTCGGGCACTTCTTATTCTCCATCACGGACGGCTGGGTCCGCGGGAAGCGGAGCCACGGCGCGCCGTGTGTATTAATTAACAGAAATTCAACTACCATTAAGTGGCTGGGCGCCCACTTACGCCGGGGGGGGTAATTGACAGTATTCTCGAAGTTTATTTTTCGCGAAGCGTAAGCGCGGCTTTGTCAGGATTTTTCCGGGGCATCGACGCCAGGTTTAAAGACCGCGAAAAGAACGGCGATGATTCCGTCTTTAACCCCTTGATGTATTATAGGCAACGCTAAGATTGTTCTATTCTTCCTATATGGTGCGTAACGTTAACAGTTTGTATAATATTAATAATATAAAATAATAACAATCACAATAAAAATAATAATAATAATGATAATAATAATGATAGACGGTAATATCTAGGGCGCAATATAAAATTAAATAGTATAATATAATATACTACTAATAGTAGTAGTATAATAGTAGTAATGAAGGTAGCTCTGGAAGACGTAACCATTGCAAGGGGTTAAATGGTATTCTACTAAATGGTACTTTATTCGTACGGCAACGGGGTTAAATTTGCAATCTCTGCGGTGTATTTTGTTCGTGCGATATTCGAGGGCCGTCGGCATCACCCCCGCGGTGTAAATATTTCATCGTACAGCCCGTGTACGTTTAAAAGGAACCCTCTCTCTCTCTCTCCCTCTCTCTCTCTCTCTCTCTCTCTCTATGTACCGTCTCGCAGCAGCCTTGTACATAGAACGGAGGCATATTCTGTCAGTACCTGCCGCTACTTACTTATCCGATTAGAATTAATTTTAGACGAATGGCTTGCAATTAGTTCATGTTAATCGGATATACAAGCTTAATTCAAGGTTTTGTAAGCGAGTCTAGATAACTAGCTCGAAATATCTAAAGCCGATCGATTCCCGAACTATTTCCAGGGGAAATTTTCGCCACCACCTCCCGCCTCCCCCACCCCCCTAAATTTTCCATCGAATAATATCGTCAATGAAGCTTGCAAATATGCACGCCATCCATACGGGAACAGCTTGTTCGTCGTGCCTCGCGAACGAAAAGGCTGCTGAAGCTTTATTTAACAATGAGCCGCGCGCGCGGCAAATTCGATCTGTGTGCCCTCTATTATGAGAACAATTTTCAACGACAGAACCTCGCCGACACGGTATCCTCGCAGAGATGTACACCGTAAATAAATGCCGGCGGTGTTTAATAATCGATGAAAAACGCCGGACAGTCGTTTTTTAAGGAGCAACGTGACAGCTTAAATTTAACGCCTGTCTCCGAGCTCTCGCTTAAATGTTTGAACAGCGGCGCCAACAAATCGGAATTTCATTTGGGCCGAACGGAATATTGTTCGCCGCGATCGCGTGTCACAGTGGTCGAAAAATAAACGGCGGTATTTTATAATTGATGGAGGTGCTGGACGTAATTTTTAAGAAGGAGAAAGGTGGTTCAACCCCTCACCGAATTATTTTCTTTTCAATTAGTATGGTTAGAAATTTTTCAATTTCATTTTTTAGAAGAAATTTCTTCGAAGAAAAAGGCATTTTATATCGAGTTGAATGTTTAAATATCGGTGACAAGGGAATACAATTCGATTCGTAATTTATTATTAATTTAATTCCTATTGTTCGATACCTAACCTCTTCTCACTAGAAATCTCGAAATGACGTGTCCGACTCGTTAAAGCACGGCAAAGGGTTAAATCTGTCGCGCGTCCGCTTGGAACGTTCGAACACCGACGGCGACGAGTCGAAATTTTATTCGAAGCTACACGTTCGTCTCGATCACGCGTCGGACGCGTCGAAGTACGGCGAGAGAGAGAGAGAGAGAGAGAGAGAGAGAGAGAGAGAGAGAGAGAGAGAGACGCGCTCGACGATTGGAAAATCCATACGGAATCGCGCGCGGCCCCTATGAAAATTCAATCTGTCGTGCGGCGCGCAAAGTGTGCTCCGCGGTTCGAAAATTGTTTCGTTTTAAATATTAGCAACAATGATCGGCGATGGGACAGGCTTGGGGAGGAGGCAGCAAACACACACACACACGCGGATCGATTGGCTCGCAACGGTGGCGCAATTTACTTCAGCTGACAGTCTGCGCGATTTTTACGCTGTCGCGCCACTTGATCCGTGTTTTTCACGAATTCGTGGTCAAGTTAATACCGGAGGATTTTTTTCGATAAACCCGTTAAGCATGACGTGCTCCACGCTCCGCGGCACGAAGTCGAGAATCACGAGCCACCGGGAATGTACACGGTGTCCAGAAAAGTAAATCGACCTAAAAATATCGAAACAGCGAAATATAATTTTATCTTGAAATCTCTGTAAAAATATCTTAAAAACTGTATTGGAAATAGTTATCTGAAATTAAAATCATTTCCTGCCATCGATCAAACAGTATTATCAATGGACCGCGATATGGTCTAACTATAGTAACAAAACCGTAGATTAAAAATTGCAGAACAAATTGGGAACCAAAGGGTGGCCGGTTCGCGTTTTTGCTGCGACATTTCTGAGCCACACGGTACATGATTTCCCCTGATGCTTCGCTCGTCGAGCACGGAGAACAGACTCCGCGAAAAAAAACACGCGTTACACCACGCGTGATACATAGATCTCTTGGTCGCTTTAATTAACCAACGCGCGGGAATGCAACAAAATATATTTCATTAATAGCCGAATTTCAGGTACCAAATTTCGCTGTTAAAATAATGTATTGCTAATAAATAGAACATTAAGAGATAAATGGAATATTAAGAGATAAATGGTATATTAAAAGATAAATAGAAAATTAAGAAATAAATAGAAGATAAAATGGTTGATTACTACAATCAAAAGTGTTGCAAATTAAAAACATTTCGCAATTAAAACATTTTTTCCCGGTCGTTCTTGCGATGTTTCAGCGGACACACCCGACGCGTGCATTTCACGTCTGTCCTTTGAGCGCCGGTCTCATAAATTGGCCGGAGCTTTTAAAGCGGCCTGTACGGCGAGAAAAATGAGAGATATCGCCTCGTAAATAAAAGCAGCAACCCCCCCGCACGCCGTTTTCGGTTCTGAAATATTATTAGAGACGTATCGCGATGAATAATGGATGGCCGCTGCGAAAGCATTGATAACACGTTAAATAGATCCTCGGACATGGAAAGTGTTAAAGAACGTTTCCGTGATTCCGGTGAGTTTTAACCCCTTAACGAGTCAGACTCGCGATGAAAATTTCTAGTAAGAACGTATCAAATAATAGGAATTAAATTGATAATAAATTAGGAATCATATTTTATTCTCTTGCCACCGATATTTAACCCTTTGAGGTCGTATTAAATTTATATATAAATCATGCTGGTTATAATTAATTTTCTTTCAGTGGACAGTAATAAGATAACAATAATAAAAGAAGGGAAAACAAAATTTATTAACACCGTTTTAATGTTTAGACATATGTAACGCAATAATTCTTTTTTAATTTTATGTAGAAATAAAAAAGATGAATAAATTGCTTTGGTGGTTGAGAGTAGACATACCGCAAAGGGTTAAATATTTAACTAGATGTGAGCACGCAATAAATATAAAGTTCCTTTTTCGATCGAAAGAATTCTAATCGCAGTATTGGTAAAGAAAATGGCACGGCAAGGGGTTAATTGGACGAATCTCGAGCGGAGTTCTTATTAAAGTTCTATTAAAAAAATGCCGCGAGATTGCGGAACCCTTTGATCGAACGCCCTTTGACGACGGCTTCGAACGAGTTCGAGAACGAGTTCCAGAACGAGTTGTACAATTCAACAGTTGTCCGTCGGTGTCTGTGACGTTAAAAAGGGTTGGCTCCTGTGATCATCGATCGATAAGCATTTTGCAAATATCGCTTGTTCATCGAAGAGATTACGCGTGGAAGTCGGGCATCGTCGACGTTTCGCGGCGGGGGCACGGCCGCGCCGAATAAAAATTTTAAACAAACACGATTCTCTTCTAGTCATCGCCCGCGCCCATCAAATTCAGCTACCTTCCATTCCGCTGCACGAGTCTCTTGGTATACAACTCGATTACATTTTGATTCCTGTCCCGCAACAGTTTACGTGTCTCGTTTTTTTTT
>NW_027581332.1:0-4417 GCF_028453695.1 Augochlora pura
GTTCCAGGGTAGGGTTCATACCTGGAAGTGTCCAGTACTCTGGGCGGTTACCTTTTTCTTCTTTCCTTTTCCTTCTAGCCCTTTACCTGTGTCTTGTCTTTACTATTTCAATAGCCAATCATGCGAGAGAGCCATTTCCCTCTCTCAATTTAGAAATATATCATCGACAAATCCGCTTGTTTCACCCGAAAATGCACGTCCATATCGAATTCACCTCTGAGCAAACAGCATCACACTCTGGACTCGAAACACAGCCTTCAGTCAGACAACACTTTACACTTTACACCTCCGGAAAATCAATCACTGTCAAAGTTTAAGTGTTCTTTAAATAAAGAGTTCATTTTGCCGTTTAAATTCAAACGCTTCTTATTATCCCTATTACTTGAAAAAGTCATTGCGAGCCGCGTCATACCAATCTCGTTGTGTGTTCGCAGAAACACTCATATCATCTTGTATCTCACTTATATCCACTTACATTTCCTCATATCCTCTTCTATCTCTCTTATATCCTCGAATATCATTTTGTATCTCACTTACATCCTATTATATCCCGTCATATCCTCGTCTATCCGTCTTATGTCCTTGAATATTATGTTGTATCTCACTGATATCCTTGTTCCGTCCTGGGCATAGGGCCCCAAGGACGATCTTCAAACAAGGAGGGCCAATTTACAAGTTTACGATGCTAGTAATGGTAAAAGGCTATTTTTGAGGAATCGAACCATCAAGAATCATAAACCCCGGGGATTTCCAAAGGGCTCCGCGGACAGAGGCCTGAAAGCCTAAGGCAGGGTCGCGACCGTTCCGCGACCGGCTATTTTTACGGTACGATCAGACCTGGAGGAAATCCCTGTCAAACGTTGCTAAACCATCCCCTACCACAGAGTACCTTCCGGTCCCTACTTTAGACATTTTTCCACCTCTACCAAATATTCCCTGCGACCGAGCTTTCAAAAAAGCTTGTGCGACGACGAAAGATTAGAATCGTTTTTACATCGAAGACAGCAAGTTTAGAATCGTTCTTGCACCGAGTGTAGCAAGTTCAGAATTATTTATCCAGTACAAATCATGACATTATTATACCGAGATTAGCCACATCTGCAGCCAAGTCCTTTTGTAGCTAAGACCACTTCTGTACAAAGTGTAACTAAACGGATTGTCCGGAGTTAGACTTACAACTTTTCATCGTTAAACGGTCGTAAATCCAAGTCGCCAATTGTTTGGACACAACATAGTCCAACCATTTTATAGGTCCGGGCTCGGTTCCTCGACCGTTCTAGCGAGGAGTACGTCTGAGTCCATAAAACAATTAAATCCGTAAACCTTCAGGCAGCATGGCTCAACCATTTCCCGTGTCCAGATTTTTCATGCTCCCTTGTTATTCCATTTTCACTTTCCACTTCCTCTGCCACCTCTCATTCCAGCTTCCTACCAGCTAACAAATAAAAGGCCCGAAAGGGAGCGAGCGAACATCATTATCAATTACCAAGTACGACTGAACACTAGACTTCGACAACGCGTCGACCAACACGACTTTTTGTACCACCGGCAATAACATTATATCCACGCGTCTCTTCATTATATCGTTACTAAGTTTTAAAATATATGTATCAAACATTAATTATCGGGCGCCGTTTTTAACCGTTCCCGAAGTGACGGATGTTGAGAATTGACATACCGAAACTCCCATCCAAGCACATACACCAATTGAGGCGAACGAAACGACACCACAATCCTCTTACATCACGCCATATCATCTTCTACCTCTCTTATATCCTTGCATATCATCTTGTATATCACTTATAACCACTTACATTCCCTCACATTCTCTTCTATCTAACTTAAATCCGAGGATATTGTGGGATATGAGATAAGAGCGTTTGGGTTATGCGAGAATCGGATCGAGTGATGTGTGAATGAAGAGTGTTTGGACCGTGTGACTGTTCTTCGGAATAGGAGTGCACGTGCGTACGAATCGGTGATTGAATGTGGTCATGTATGAGAGAGTATTTAAGAAAGCAAGAGTGTCGTGAGGGTAGAAAAGTTTCCCAAGTTGCGTGAGCGTAAAGACGAACCGTGAGATATTTGTGAGAGGCTTGTGTGTAAAGATTGTATTTTATTTCATTATCTTGTTTTTCCCCTTTTCCGTTATTAAATATTTTGTTAAAGTAACTGTGGTTGATCCTTTGTTGTCGAGAATCCCTATAATATCATCTTGTACCTCACTACTATCCTATTACACCCCCTCATATCCTCCTCTGTCTCTTTTATATCCTTGGATATCATCTTGTACCTCAGTTATATATTCTTATATCCCAATAAAAAACATTACCAGGGTAACGTAAAATAGGCCAAGTAGTTGAGTTTGCTTGGGACTTTGGTTCCCACAAAAAAACTTCGACAAGATTATAAGACAGATAGAAGAGCATACAAGAGAATTTACGTAAACGTAAGTGAGATACAACATAATATCCAAGGACATAAGGGAGATAGAAGAGGATACAAGGGAGTTTAAGTGTATATGAGTGACATACAACATAATATGAAACGATAAAAGGGAGATAGAAGAGGATACAAGGGATTTTATGTATATATAAGTGAGATACAACATAATATTAAACGATAAAAGAGAGATAGAAGAGGATGCAAGGGAATTTAAGTAAATATAAGTGAGGTACAACATAATATCCAAGGATATAAGAGAGATGCAAGAGCATGTAAGGGAATTTAAGTAAATATGAGTGAGACACAACATAATATTCAAGGATGTAAGAGAGATAGAAGAGGATAAAAGGGAATTTAAATGTATATAAGTGAGGTACAACATAATATCCAAGGATATAAGAGAGATAGATGAGCATACATGAGAGTTTAAGTGTATATAAGTAAGATGCAAATAATATCAAAAGATAAAGAGCGATAGAAGAGGAAAGAAGGCAATTTAAATAAATATAAGTGAGATACAACATAATATGCGAGGATATAAGAGAGATAGAGGAGTATACGAGGGAATTTATGTGAATATAAGTGAGACACAACATAATATGCAAGGATGTAAGAGAGCTAGTTCTGGATACAAGGGAATTTAAGTCAATATAGGTCATATACTACATAATGTGCAAGGATATAAGAGAGATGAAGACGATACAAGGGAATTTATGTATATATAAGTGAGACACAACATAATATGCAAGGATGTAAGAGAGCTAGTTCTGGATACAAGGGAATTTAAGTCAATATAGGTCATATACTACATAATGTGCAAGGATATAAGAGAGATGAAGACGATACAAGGGAATTTATGTATATATAAGTGAGACACAACATAATATCCAAGGATGTAAGGGATATAGAAGAGGTTACAAGGGAATTTATGTGTATTAGTGAGATACAACATAATATCCAAAGACATAAGGGAGATAGAAGAGGATACAAGGGAATTGAAATGTATATAAGTGAGATACAACATAATATCCAAGGATATAAGACCGATAGAAGAGGATACAAGGGAATTTAAGTAAAAATAAGTGAGGCACAACATAATATCCAAGGATGTAAGAGAGATAGTAGAAGATACTAGGGAATTTAAGTGTATATAAATGAGATACAACATAATATGAAACGATAAAAGAGCGATAGGAGAGGATACAAGGGAATTTAAGTAAAAATAAGTGAGACACAACATAATATCCAAGGATGTAGGAGAGATAGAAGAGTATACCAGGGAATTTAAGTAAATATAAGTGAGATACAACGTAATATCCAAGGATATAAGAGAGATAGGAGAGGATACAAGGGATATAAGTGTATATAAGTGAGGTACAACATAATATGCAAGGATGTAAGAGAGATAGTTCTGGATACAATGGAATTTAAGTCAATAAGATCATATACTACATAATGTGCAAGGATATAAGAGAGATGAAGACGATACAAGGGAATCCCAATAAAAAACATTGCCAGGGCAACGTAAAATAGGCCAAGTAGTTGAGTTTGCTTGGGACTTTGGTTCCCACAAAAAAACTCCGAGAAATTAACCCACAAAAGTCGCCACAACAATGAATTCGCGCAAACAAGCATACAGAAGATATCAACGTAAAACAATTGGTCCCCCAAAGGAGCATTCAAATGATATTAGTAAACCCTCCAAAAAACCTCTAAGGATTGTTAATAACAACCCCCCACCAACCCCTCGCCGCAACCCCACAAAATGGTTTCAAATACAAAAAACGATAAATTAATGCACAAAAGTAAGTACAATGTTAAACTTCGGAACGAAATAAAAAGCTCCAAAATATTGTTTATCATTTAATTTCATTCGAAGAAGGTATTAAAATCGGAAGTAGTTGTCCACTTCATGTGTGATTTGATTTCGAGGAAAGTACTGAAATCAAAAGTAGTTTCTCCGTTTGTACAG
>NW_027581333.1:0-4417 GCF_028453695.1 Augochlora pura
ATCCTCGTTGTATATTTGGTGCCTTCGTATTTTTCGCGATAAATTTCTTGAGAATGGAGAGGAAACTTTACAATCCATAACGCGGAAATCATGACGCGGCCGAATTATCCACCAAGTCCTATACATATATCGGCATCTGTCCGGAGGAATCTGTCCTTTATCGTAACGAGATTCGATAAATATTTCGAAAGCGCAAGATGGAAACGGATATGATGGTTAATGCGAATAAATGGCCGGGCAACCGTCCATACTGCCGGGCATTATGTTATAAATTAGGTATTGTTGGCTGGTCATATCCGGATGTGACTAACTGACGAAGGATAATTTAACCGTGCCGGGTTCGGCACTATCCGCAGGAGTCACTGCTAGCCCCCGGAAATGCCCTTTCTAATTAGCATGGCGGCCCATGTGGAAATTATGTCCGATTTGTTGGCGATTTGACAGCGAGCGGAAGGCAACGGAATTTTCTGGATTCGCGCGGCCGTTCGGCTGCGGTGAAAACCCCGCGCTCTGTCTGTTCGACGCAGCTTCCCCTAATTATCTTCGATAATCGACGAAACTACCCTGTCCATGAAATCGTACGAATGGTAAATGCATTTCGTAATTTTGCCCGGAAATTCTGCTAAAACACAACTGAAACTCTACCGAAACCCTCGAAAGTACTCGCAATGAAATTTGCGCTCGCAAAAAATTTCAAAGGCGTCCATTACGATATTACGATTATACAATATTATTCGGACGGCGATCCTTATTTATTTTCCGCTATTTATTGATATCGAGTTTCTCTTTATTTGTTAATTACTCGTGTCTGGTCTCTTCTTGTTCCGTATATCGTTCTGTTAATTACCTTTTTGATGCATGAAAAAGCTACCATTAAATAAGTTACGGAGCTAATTGTTTCGGAATACAATCGAAATTATAAGTAAAGTAAACGCGATTCGATCGTGAATATTTATCGGTATTGAATTATAAATCCACCCGTATTCGCGGTACTATAGACAAACAATTTTCACGGCAGACGGACTTTCATTTGATCTCATTTGGGCGAATGTACGTATCTATAAATATTTGCAGGGTAATTATGACTTGCGCTACTTACGTGGTGTCGTCGGCGCAGAGTGGTTCAAACGCCCGTAACATTATAACGATAACAAGTGACAACAATCTCAAACAGTAGACAATTTAAAATAATTAAACGATAAACTAAATGTATATCCGCCACCTGTCTCTTACAATCGATGTAGCGATTTTTATCTTGCATAGAAACCCGCAGTCTACTTGTAACTGAAAATCTAGAGAAGCAGAAGACAAGCAGAAGAACAATTTTAGGGAGAATTTATTGTAACTATAAGACTCTCGACGCACATGTGTTGATCAGACGCCGAGTTGATGTGCCAGGATCGTATCGATATTTAAAGTAGGTATTATGAAACGCTGTGGCTCGGTTACTCAAACAGTCTCTCCATACGTTCGCACACGGTTGTACAATAGATGCTCGAAACTCCGCACTGTAGTTTTACACAATTTTCCATTTCCAGCCGTCTACGGGTGCTGTCGATGTGACCAATGCCCACGATTAATACCCCGGCCATCATCACTCGATAAAATGACTTAATCACGAAGAAAAATTCGTTGAAATAACCGGCCTCTCGTTCTTCCGAGCGAGCTCCAGCCTCAATATATCTCGCTTAACTTTTCCGAACACTTTGACCCCGTCTCTCTTGTTCTTGCCCGCTGCCTATCAATCTGTCTTCCCACCCTGCGCTCACCCACGCCCGCACCCAGACACGCGTCGATTCATTTTTACTTTGCTACGGGTGCCCGAGTCCTGGCCAATCCGTCAGAAGAATAAGTTCGAAACGCGACGGAATAATACGGTTAACCAGTCCGCCGATCCGTACCCTGCATCTCCTTCTTACCGACAGTTCGCTCCTCCTCCGCGGACCTTTTTTCAAGAAACGTTGATCAGTCGAAACCTCTTGTTCTTTTATTCCCTATCAACGAGCGATTTTGAAATCGAATTGTCATATATATATATATATATCTGCTCTATTATATTACATACAATAGCGATGACAGATTATTCCATATGTGTCCATAGTGTACTGCTAAAGTTATTTTTGTGACATCATGTCGTACAATTTTTATTCCGTAACAACGGCAACGTTTGAACGATATTAAAAGGGGGAATAAAACACAACCCTAACAGTCGAAGCTGCAATTATAAACGAACGATCCTGCCCAATACATTTGTGCGTCGGGCCGGGCGCAGGCCGGATTAAAAGGATAGAGCGAAACGAAAAATAATTATCAGTTTTCCAGCTCGGTCGACTTTCAGCAAATATTTCCCGATCGAAAAATCGCTTGGCCCTGGCGCCGAGCGGATACATATTCGCCGCGAAATTCTCGGTTACGCGTAAAATAATTCTGAGCCGCGTTATAAACGACTCGTTATAAACAGCGGAGACGCGACACCGGTCGCGCCCGGTACACGGTGAACGTGTCAATTACCATTCCGTCCGTTCGTCCGTTCGTTCGTTCGTTCGTTCGTTCGTTCGTTTAATGCAATTTGTCACATACGAATAAAATAATCCGCAACTATCAAACACAGTGAGCGCGGGGCCGGACTTAAGTGCGTGTATTTGAAGCGGGACGCCCGGAACACATCGCATCGCCGGGAATTTGATTTTCAAGTGATGCTCGACAACAGCGAGGATCGACGGGTTCCGATCCAGCGTGCATCGATCAGCATGAATTTCTGGACACGCGCGTTGCACGCGTTTAAAGCAGGTGATTGTCAAAAGTACGTTTGCGCGCGAGCGGCTGAAATGATATGGAAATCAGCCCGTAGGCTCGCCCATGGGAAATGCCAGAGCTCCGCCTATTCTGTGTCTCGTTCGCGTGAAATACATATTTTTTCGCGTTTAATATCGCCACCGACGCGTCCGAACTGGATTCCCATTGACAGCTATGGGAACTCTATCGTTCGCAAAGGAAATCGTTGGTCCCGACTTACTTAGGCACAAGTTTGCGCACTTTTAACCCTTGATTTAAATAATCTGGGATAAAATTGACACGATCTGTTGGATGCTAGCGTTCACCGCTGACGATTAGACGCAACAACCTCTCTCTTATACGATGCATTTATTATTCAGTGTATTACCGTCTATCGAATAGAAGAGCATCTAATAAGAGTATCGAATGCGGAAACTACTTTGAAATTCTGAAAGACGCGCGGTGATAATTTAACGTAAGCAATATTGAAATATTTGTCAGTCGGTGCGACGCATCGTACAGACACCGCCTCCGAGGGATTAAATTCAGTTAAGCAATGAAGAGATTGCACCTTTTAACTATGTGGAAGATGAAGTTTCCAAGTAAATTAGAAAGTTCTAAGGTGCGTTTGGAACAGGCCAAATTATACCTAGCTTAATATGAAAATTTGCTAAATTTGCTAAATTTGGTAAAGGGCATAGCGGATTAAGATGGTCAAAACTGCCCTTAGCGATTTTTCAATGAGTCATAGACCGTTCGATAGCTGACCAATAAAAACTCATCCGTGCAAAATTTTAACCCTGTAACTTGTCCGTGAGGGTAGTTACAGGGTAAATTAGATTTCGCGGTTTTCCGGCATTTTTCCACCTTTAGCGGCTTTCGAAAATTTTGAAAAAAATGTGGCTTATTTCGGACATCGAGCCGCATATTATAGAAGTTTTTCAGATTTTTAGGTTGCAAACTGTGATTATAAAAAATGAAAAACCCCCAAAAACTCGGAAAATTAAAGATTTCTCGAAAACTAAAAATATGGTTTTTTTTATATTAATTCCCTGATAAGGTACTATCACAACTAGTGTGCTCAATTTTTCTCATATTTTTTATTTGCCGGCAACATTGTCAAAAAAAATAAAAACCAAATTCGTCAACGTTTTTGCCGTTCGAAAGAAAGATGCTACTTGGTGCTCTTACCGCAAGTGTACATTAAGCAATTTTTAACGTTATTACGTGTAGGAAAACAATTTTTTAACCCTGGAAATGCGAATTAAGCGAGCAAAAAAATTGTAACGAGCGGAAGGTATGCCAAAATGTTTCCAATCATTACAACTCAATCGATTAGCGCAGTGGTTAGAGCGTAGGATTTCGGTGCTGCAGGCTCGAGTTCAAATCCCGTTGGATGCAAAGTTTTTTTTTCGTAAAATACATTCTATTTTTCCAATTCTATATCACATGGTTTATTTACATGACTTTACAAATATTTTTGTAATGTTTTAAAAATATTTTTTAACATTTGAAAAATATTTAAGTCAACCATACATACAAAAATAGTTTTGGAGTGTCGCTTATTTGATTCATTCTCTAACTACATATGTTTGTCATTACGGCTTTGTTTAACATTCTTTAGATTACAGTTCATTAATTT
>NW_027581334.1:0-4416 GCF_028453695.1 Augochlora pura
TATAAAATCGAGCAACACGAGGCGAACGTGTCTCCGCCGGTGAAACTAATCCGCGAGCCGTTCGAATATTTTCCATCCACTTTCCATTCGGAATGGAGTTGGCCCGGCCGTCGGCGTCTTCTCTTCCGGGTGCCGGGGGACGCGCGCCCCGTTAGAAGACAACACACCGTTTTCCGCGTGGTACCGCGGAAGCGAGAATCAGGTTCCGGGCGCCCGGTAAAAAATTGGGAAAACATTCGCCGCCGCCTTAGTTTCTCGCCGGGTGGCCGAGGAATTTCGAGTCGAATGCATTAAGATAATTAATTATAAAATTCACGGAACGAGGAGGGAGAGAACGGAGAACGCGGCTGTGAGCGAGAGAGGAGCCCGTGCAGATTGGAAAAACATGGAAGGGAAAACTTGAATACTTTTCCCTCTTTCTCCCCCCGTTTACTCAGCGAAGACGACATAAATTCGAATGAAAATGCAGATTCGTTGGAATGTTTTTCGTTGAGCGCCTTTTGCCGACCAAATTACGTTTCTCGAGGAACGATGTTGGATGATCTGATTCTGATCGAACTGATTCGTCGTGGATTTTATATATTCATGCCAAAACTTTAAGGACATTATTACAATATTTTTATTTATTTAAATTGTCAGCGTTCTATATTATGGAACATGTTTATAGAAACAAATCTATCCAATGAATTCTTCTTATTTTTACAATCTTAATATATGATAAAAGGTCAACCCTTTACACTCTAGAAGTCATCTTGAGTTCCCAATAATAGTTTCACTACAAAAATTTATTACATTTTATTCTGATAAAATTGCCAATGATTTATTAAAAATGATAAAAATAATAACAGAAATATTTCCTTGTTTTTCCTCATACTATAATATACATTCTTCGCACAATTCTTTCTGATATAATATAAAAATAAATAGCGCACCCTAGGTTTAACAACTGATACCTATTAATCTCCCGAGTCCACAAATCATCAATGAAACGAAAGTGACAGGAGATCGCTGAAAGATTGTTTATAAAACCGGTCTCGATCCGGTGACGATCCCGTCGTTTAAACGAGCGTGAATCAGAGTCAGAAATAGCCGTGATCGCCGGAGCCGCGCGTCCAATTGTATCGGCGAATTGTCATTTGATCCAGAGTATCTATGCGGCGAAGTAGGTTGTGCTAATAACTTCACGCTGTAACAGCTGTCACGGGGCTTAATTAATCCGTCCGCTGGACGGGGCGGGCTGATCTCACGCGGCCGTACGCGCGCGATTTTAATCGGTTATTTCTATTCGCGTGTAATTCGCGATGGCCGGAGCGCGACGGAACAGCGCGCTGCCCCGAGCCCACCGTACAAACGTTAACGATTTTCAATGGCCGTGTATTAATTGCTCGTATTCACTCGCCACCACCGACGGTTTTAATTGTATTCGACCCGCGGCGCGCACACGACCACGGCGACAGACACCTCTCGCGGCCGCGCTGATTCTTGCCACGATTTCGCGATATTTTTAATACGAAACTATTCCGTTTCTGCTCTTTTACGCGAATTAATACGCGCGACCGTTTATAGAGCAGGGTAAAACGACTTCTGCTGGCGAAACGTGGGCGATCCGTTTATTCTTGTTCGGTTACTGGGTTCTTTTAATTGTGCGATGCTGTGTTCAATTTTTATTCTGTGTTTGGAATGTTTTATTCTGTATTTTGTGTTCCGAGGATTTTATTCTGTATTTTGAATTCTTGAAGGTTTTATTTTATTTTGCGTTCCGGAGGTCTTATTCTGTATTTCTTATTTCGAAGGTTTTATTCTGTATTTTTTATTTCGAAGGTTTTCTTCTGTATTTTGTAATCTTGATGGTTTTATTCTGTATTTTATATTCTGTGAATTTTATCCTGTATTCTGAGAGTTTACAAATGTTTACGTCTAAAATTGTTTCTTAATTTTGCCTGCCATTATTAAATATTATTATAAAAATTCGCTATAGAAATAAATAAACGAAAAATCGTCGAGACATGCTCAACGTTGTACAATCTACATCCAGAACCTCGAAAACCCGTCGTTGATCGTTAACAGTAAGCCAGAGCGATCTCGAGACACCGGCGACTGCAATTATTCGACGACCATCGAACTATTCAAGCCTCCGAAGCGTTCCGAATCAAAGTACAGATTCTGAAGGGTGGTTCGCAAGCTCGGAACCGGCGTCGGTGAAGGTGTAGGAAGGGGGCGGGAGGGAGACGGGATTGAAAAGGGGTGGCATTCTTCTTCGAGACGGCATTTCTCGCGAAACTTTATTAGATGTTTTCTTCAATAGGATAGAAATGCAAATAACAGTTGTCAAATAACTTCCTCTCGAAGAAATAGACGAGAGAACGGCCGAAGAAACGGTGGGAGGTGGAGGAAGGGGTGGAGGGAGGATCGACGGAGAATAGAAGGTAGGAAGAAGAAGAACAGCGTCGGAGGACCAATATTGAGCCATGGTAAAAGTCCGACTTCGTTTCCATTCCATGACACCCCCCGCCGCACCCTTTGCCACCTTACTTCTCTCTCTCTCTCATCTCTCTCTCTCTTTTTGCCCGCGACCTTCGTTTCTCTATGCTGAATATTGCGCGATATTGTGTTTCAAGATTCCATCCGGAAACGACGAAGTCCAATTAATAATGTTTAATTCCTAGTAAAATAAGCTCAATATCAATACTACTTACTAAAAAATAATCAAGCATAAAAAGGGCTAAAATAGACATTCCTTCATCCCTTACAAATTGCATAAAATATAAAAATAAACGAAAGTATAAATAAAACAAAACATCCGTAAAAATCGACGCATATCTATAAAAATACTTTAAGCATAACCTGACCCACTCTGCGACTCCCCCTCCGCGCCACAATTCCGCTTCATATCCGCTCGCGGAACGCGCATTACACGCCAGAAAAAAAAGCGCATTATCAATCCCTCTCATTCGCAAATCGACTGAAACCGCGTCCACGTAACTCTCTCTACCTTCAATATCCGCGAGCAATCCGTCGACGATCCGAAGCTTCCATCAGTATTAATATTTTTCACAATTTATTCGTTGGTATCGCCGCATTAAAAATCGAAGGAACGCGCGCTCTATTAAATTGCTTCACGCCGCCGCGGATTCTATATATCGGGGGCTTGGTACGCGGTGATTAAATGCGCGGCGCGGGAAATATCGAAATATTTGTGGCCATTCCGGCGGGAATTTATAAATGCACCCGGCAGCCGGGCTCGATAAACGATTATCACGGGAAAGATGGGCGCCGGGGATTCGATACGACGACGACGACGACGGCGGCGGCATTTAACGGCCGCGGCTTTTAATGATCGCCGATATCGAGACGGGAAGACGAATCGCTTCTTCCTAACGCGGAGGCTTTATTAAATCCGTGTCGAACCGCGCGTACACGCTTGTACAACAGCGTTGCACACGCGCGCGCTGCTGTCGGAGATCGTTCGAAACGGGGGGGCGTTAATACGTTCGACAATTTTTATGCCAGCGCGCACCGGAGACATATTGGTGGCTTTAATGCGACATAAAATTTCACAGCAGTTCCCCCCCACCCCCCGTCGGGCCACCCCGGCAATATATATCGGCGCCACCTATATTGAAATACATATTTCATGCGGCCGCGATCATCGCCGCGTTTACCTTTTTACCGCCAACTCCCCCACCCCCCTCTCCCTTCCCCGTTCGAGCGTTCCTTCTGGATATTCGGATCACTGAATCACTAGGCAAGTTACCGCGGGCGTGCTACGCGCGCAACGCCGATATAAACCTCTCGTAATAAACGCGATAAATCACGCATCGCGCCGAGGAAATACAGAGTCGATTCATCCCCCCCACGTGCCGAACGCGATTTCAACCCTTTGCCGTGTTGAGCGACGATGCTGATACATTTCGCGTGCGATCGCGCTGTAGGCGTGGTAAACGGCGTTATTTGCGAAACTTTTTATTGTTAATTAATCGTGGGATGTATTGAGATGAATATAGAATAATTTAACCATATTTATAAAATATATGATAATTGTATTTTTACGATCGAATTAAGGTAACGAATGAGCAATCATCGCGATTCTTGGCTATTGTTATGTTAGATATTTTGTACAGCATTTTTATTGCATAAAGCGCAAGCCTAATTTTCAGTAAATTTCTGCTTTGGTTAAAATTATACCATTTTTGGTTAAAATTAGTTTTGTTCGATAAAACTTAGAATTTTGTTTAGATTTAAAAGAGCAAGGATTAATTATTTCTTATAATATACAAATGACGATTTTTTGTCCTTTGTACAATATCGTTAATTTAATGTACAATATCAAAATTTAATTTATTAAAGCAAAACAGTGTTATAGCTTGCAATGCTCTAGGAATATTCCTGCAATTTATCCTATCACGTGACAGCGTA
>NW_027581335.1:0-1708 GCF_028453695.1 Augochlora pura
CCCGACCGCGATGTTTTTCTTGATATTCTGGCTCTTCATAATCGCGTCTAGATAACCGGTCTTCACTAAACTTTCGTCGATTCCTAAGACGGCGATCCTCTTGAAGCACGGCCTCGAATACATCTTCTAATGTGTTTCCAGAATTTTTTAGAGCAACTAATCTCCACGCGATTTGAGCTGGCAATCCCTCGAGGAAATTTCCGACCGGATAACGTGACTTGCTTCTTTTCCGTATCGTTCTGAGATTGCGGTACGCGTGCGAAATTTAGCTGCCTAACCCTATCTATGTATCGCCTTAGCGATTCGTCGCGACGAATTTTTAGACGGGCGATTTCCCCTTGGAAATAAGCCAAATTTCGTCCCGGTGCGTACCGTTTCTTTAGGTGGTGGATTAAATCGGAAATAGTTTTAAATGTCCGATTCTGAATACTGATTCTCGCGGGTCCGGATGATTTTGTCAAAATTATCGATAGATATTCGGCTTCTGTGCCAGGCGGTATTAGTACTAACCCCTCCTCTACTCGTTGCGCGAAAGCCGAGAGACTTGGGTGTTCCCCATCAAATATGGGAATTGACGCGGCAGCATATTGAATGCTTGGACGTTGATTCATTAAACTCATGGACTTTGCCATGGCGGCTGTTAAACTAGTAATTTCTTCTGCCATATTTTCGGCTAGAAGCTAACTTTAAACTGCTTTAGAATTTTCTAATATTCTAATTGTAAATCGCACCTAAGTGCAATAGGAGAAAGAGTGGTTAAAACTCTTTAAACGATAAGCACAGAGCAATACAGATTGCTTTGAGAACTGAATGCTTGGTCGAAATGAATTTAATTTCTTTAAAAAAGATGAGAGTGGTTTCGGCGCACTGCGTACTTCGTCTTACGTGGCGAACCAGGTCCGAGTACTTGTTAGTACTGAGATTCTCCGATTTGTTGCGACAGTCGCTAAGACGTCTATCGGTAATTTAGAATCTATCTACGTCCCCGACGGGATTTTTGTTATGGAGCAAGCGCACTGCTCACTTGATTGACTACCTAGGTGACAGCCCCGAAATGAAGCTATCCGCGGTTTTTCTGACTTTATGAAACGACAGTCCCTAAGGTGCCTAGACAATTGAATAACCGCGAGAAATCCACATCCGATTCGGTATATCCAGTAATTAATGCTAGTATCCCACCACTGTCACCAGTTTGTTACGAGCCGAGGGCTAAGGCAGTCGTGCGTGACCGAGGTTTCGTTTGTTTGATATAATTGGGGGTATAAGGATTAAAGAATTGCGGACGAGCCGACTTCTGTTTCACCGCCGGGACCCACAATGATAGGAGAGTGTGGACGAGCCGATGTCTGTTTCACCACCGGGACCCACAGGAAGGTAACTCGTAGATGAGCCAACATCTGTTTCACCGTCGGGGCCTACGAGCCGGAATAAGGATTAAGGAATAAAGAATATTTAGCCTCGTAACTCTTTAATTGGTGTACCTCGAGCGGCAAAGGTACACCGTAGTGGATATGATACTAGCTACTGGACGAAATGGAATTTGGATTGAAATGAATTTAACTCTAGGTTAAATATAAAAATGACAAAATATATTACAGAAAGAAAACTGTTACAATTTGTAGCTGACTAAACATTTCCTCGAAGTCAGATCTCTCAAAACATTATCCATCAACCTCTCGAAAGTAGCTGGTGCGTTACACAAACCAAA
>NW_027581335.1:1808-4416 GCF_028453695.1 Augochlora pura
ACCGTCGGGGCCTACGAGCCGGAATAAGGATTAAGGAATAAAGAATATTTAGCCTCGTAACTCTTTAATTGGTGTACCTCGAGCGGCAAAGGTACACCGTAGTGGATATGATACTAGCTACTGGACGAAATGGAATTTGGATTGAAATGAATTTAACTCTAGGTTAAATATGAAAATGACAAAATATATTACAGAAAGAAAACTGTTACAATTTGTAGCTGACTGAACATTTCCTCGAAGTCAGATCTCTCAAAACATTATCCATCAACCTCTCGAAAGTAGCTGGTGCGTTACACAAACCAAACGGCATAACTTTAAATTGCCATAAACCTTCGCCAACTGAAAAAGACGTTTTTTACGATCCTTTTCCTCCATCTCCACCTGCCAATAACCACTTTGCAAGTCTAAAGTTGTGAACCACGACGACCCTGCGACAGCATCCAAAGTATCGTGAATTCGTGGGAACGGATAGGAATCTTTTTTAGTAATATTATTAAGCTGCCGATAATCTACACAAAATCTCGTCGAACCATCCTTTTTCTTAACAAGTACTACCGGAGAAGTCCACGCACTACATGACCTTTCAATAACACCCTGACTCTCCATTTTCTTAATCAATTTACGATCCTCCTCTTTACGATTCACAGGAACTCTGCGAGAAGCTTGTTTAATTGGCGAATGATCTCTAGTCGATCCTATGTTTAACAACTTTACGATTCCCAATTTGGGTTTTATCTTTTGCGAACACAGTTTGAAAATCAGTTAAACATTGTCTAAATTCCTGTTTTTCTTTTTCATTTAAATTTACTGAATTGTTCCCAAATAACGATTCCAAGTGCTCAGGCAAATCATACTGTTGCGCGGTCTTGACGTCCGTCAAGGCATCCCGTATAATCTTTATTAAATAGTATAACTTTAACAGCTCTAAACTTTAATGGTTAACAATAATACTGTTGCGCGTTCTCGATGTACGTCGCGGCATCTTGTATATATTCTTTATTGGTTCACAATTAACAATAACTAATAACGCAATAACATTTAACTATATCTGGAACTATTATTATTTATATACGTCCTCTCGCTTTGACAGTTCGAGAGAGTCTCTTCGACTGACTGTCAATTCAACGACTCCGTGACAACCCCGAACTTCTTCTATTTCCTTAGGGGTTGTTCACTATGAAGTATTTCTTCATTACGGCGACTCCACATGACCGCCGTAACAATACAATCGTTCGGATAAGTTGTCTAGCTCGACAGACGGTTCTCGAGTTCGTCTCTCGACTGACTGTCGATTCAACGATTCCCTGACAACCCCGAACTTCTTCTATTTCCTTAGAGGTTGTTAACTATGAAGTAATTCTTCATTACGGCGACCCCATATGATAAACCGCCGTAACACTGCCCTCCTCTTCCAAAGAGCGGCCGTCCCGGCCGTGGCAAATTTCACTTCTGTTGGTCGACAGCAATCGAACAGAATATCCCGCCAGCTTCAGTCTCTTAGCTTCAGACTATCGATCTATGGGTCAACTGACAGATAACCTCTTCCGCAAGTACTTCTGTCCGAAAAGTAGGTAAACATAAAGAAAAATGCTATTAAGTACCCAGGTGGCCTTTTCCAGACAGTAAACGTTCTGACATTTGTCCTTTAACTCAAGGGAAAACCACGAAAAACCTTGAGCAGAACGTCAGTACCTCCACAACGAATACGATCTTGTTTGATATACTTTTGCACCGAGTTCAATCTCGATTACTGTCTCTCGCCACTCCTCTTGACCCTTCATCTTGAATCTTGAGTACTTGTTACTTGAGGAAGACTTGCATACTTCCTTCTTGCAGTCTTCACGGGAGTTCCCTTTTTCCAAACATACAATGAAAACTCTCCCCTGAATGCACCTCCAATCACCGCAGGAACCTTCCCGCAGTAATATGGGATCCAGTGCATCACTTTTTGTGGGCCAATCAGGGAAGGGTGTACCCTCGAGAGGATACAACTTCCTCCCCCCACAGAAACGTTTTTCCCACAAATGGAAAGTGCTCACTGTGTCGGATCCGAAGGTTCCTCCCTCGTCTGCTGCGACGATACGTCCTTTTCTCGGGCGAAGGACTGTTATAGACCCCGGTGTACAGCTTCATATTACTTCAGACGAAGTCGAGCGGTTCCCCTTCACGTCGACTGCGTTTCCCTGCAAAGTTCTCTGCTTCTCTTTCTTCCCGTAAGTCCAACAATTTGGTTGCTCTCGTTGTTTTCCTGTGAACCTGTTTTGCAAACCTCGAACAGGCCGGTGCGATAATCCCTCGGAAGAAAGAGAGTGACTTAATCCTTTTTCAGCCACATATTTTCTAGGCGCTATCGCTTCGAGGGCTTCCATCTCCAGAGCCCTGGTAACCGTGGCTCTGAGAGATACAAAACCCTCATAGCGCAGCCTCCTTCCCATCTCCTCATTGGCCAGCGCTGTAACAAACTGAGAGGCGGCCAAACGATCTCGAACGTCAACTGGACATTCGGAGAAAGCCGATTGCACCAACCTCTCAACCTCCGTGGCCAAAGCGGAGATTGACTCCCCTTGCCGTTGTCGATAATTTTGGAACCGAATATAATCTAGTTTCG
>NW_027581336.1:0-4415 GCF_028453695.1 Augochlora pura
GACTACTTCTTCTTCTCTTTCTTTGACTACTTCTTATTCTTCTCCTCCCTCTTCTTTTTCTTCTTCGACTACTTCTTCTCCTACTTTCCACCGCTTCGCGGGGTGCTTCTTTCCCAGCCGGCACGGTTTTGCCCTCTAAAGACGCCGCCGACCGTCCCCGGCTCCGACATTCCGGTCGCTGAACCGCGCCGCGGTGCATCCGCCGCTTTCCAAGTTTATTCGGGGAGAAATATCGGTGACTGAACACACTATGAGAGCCCCTGGCCCTGTACCGTGTCGCCTCCGACGAATTTGACGGATTTTCGAGGAAAATCGAACACCAGCCTCGCGCGACTCCTATGCGCGAGCATAAACTCTTACTCGAACGAAATCTTACCCGAGCGAATCCACGTCCGTGTAACGGGTTCCGCGTAGATCAATTTTCTCTCGATCGAATATATTTAGCGTCGAGTTTCATTCGGGTAAACTCCAGTCAAATTTTCATTTCGACCCGAATCTTCGTCCCTCCGGCGGCGGATAAAATGTCATACGAATAAATAACTCGTGTCCGGGTCTATTTTTATACGGTCAGATTATTTCGGTTCGTCGGCAGCGTCCCTGTTAAATCGTGCTCGTTGCTCTTTAATTTGATCCATCCTCGTTCGATTATAATTCGTGCTCGAAACACGCGGTTGCAACTCCGTCGTGTCTCGGTGCGCGAACCCGTTCGCCGTGAATCTTGTCTGATCGATGAATCGCGAGCCGATCGAGGCAAAGTAATTTCTATCTCGCCGGCCGATCGTTCCGAGGCAGAAGGAGGAGGAGGAGGCAGGCAGGCAGGCAGGCTACCTCCACTACCGTAATTTTCTCCGGAGGTGCGCTACCCGCGACGACGAGTCCGAAGCGGACAGAGAAGAGGGCCGCGATTTCGATCGCTGACGGCCCACGCGCTCGCGTATCATTTTTGCCGGTCGCGCGTGTCCGTGGAGAGGAATCGCGCGCGCGCGCGCGAGTTGTAGGCGTGTCGGGCGGGTCTTAGCCCTCGCATGAATCACTCTGTTGGGACTATCGGGAACGGCGGCCGGAGAGAGAGAGAGAGAGAGAGAGAGAGAGAGAGAGAGAGATCCAGCGGCTCGCCGGCTGTCGGACGTCGTACGCGGCGAATTAATCGGGGTCCGGGCTTCTCCTCTCGCATACCGGCGCAGGATATCCCGCGCGGCGCGTGGGCGTAACAGGGAACGGGAATGGTTTATCGATGTCGGAAATCAAATCGGCGGTTTGCTGCGAGCAGGTTGGAATGCTCGTGCGACGAGAAGTTCTACGACTGCCTGCACAGGTCCGAGGAGGGGGCCGGCCGCAGGGTCGGCTTCCTCTATTTCAACGTCCTGAACACGAAGTGCTACCGCGAGGACTACCCCATTGTCGGCTGCAAACGCCCGGTTACGTAAGTGTCCATCGGAGATCGTCTAGCGCGGGCATGGGGGCACCGCGGAGCGCGTCCTTCGGGACACTCGGGAACTGTGCGAGAAGAATAGGTGGACACGACCGGAGGGGGGGGGGGGGGGGTGTGTCATCTTGCCGAGGTATTTCTGACTCGGTGCGCTAGAAATATGTACCGTTGACGCAAGCCTCTCTGTGTGTGTGCGGCGTCGCACACGTATATAATACGTGGCGTCGCGACGCCGTGATGTGGGTGTGTTTGTCGCGAGGTAAAAAGTAGCATGAAGACAGGGGGAACTGAATGGGACACTTTTGTTTAGCATAGGATAACAAAAAAGCTGAACTGCTTATTTTATGCTACTGTAAAACGTTTGAGAGATGGGCGAATGAGTTTATTCTGCTTTTACTTTATATTCTTTATCCTTTTAAAAAGTCCATCTTGTTTTGTTGGATAGTTGATCGCATTGAAGGAGACGGTGCAACGAAACAACTTAATATTTGTGACTTAACAAAGTAGACTGGTATTAATGTCAGCCCTATTGACTAGTTAAAATGACCCTTTGAAGTCGCCACTATTCATAAATCAATTTCAACTATCAATGTCCATTCACTGTCGACTCAATCACATTGCAACTAAATCAATTCAATATACATATATATTCATATTCGTGTACTAATATTCGGAGCAAATTTTGTATACGTCGCCGCTCTAAGATCGACGTCCTGTTAACTTCGTCATGAATATATATGTCCGCTAGCAAGAGAAATAAAAAACACTACCCGTCGGTCCAGCTATTCTTCCCGCAGCGCGCCCTCGAGTAAAATCGAGAGCAGCGGAGCCACGCCCACAGAGCGGACGGAGCCTATCGGAGGCAGTTTCGTTGGTGTTTGTTGTTCGAGACGGTTCGCGAGGAGCGCCGCGTTGCCCATGCCTGATCTAGCGTTTAATTGCTCGGGATATTCGCGGGCCGTGACTGCCGCGCGGCGGAGCCTCTCTTATCCGGAGGAACGGCCGAGTTTCCCAGCCAGTTTAAAGAGGACCACTAACCATCTCCGACAGCTTTCCACGACGGTGTTTGGAGTACGAGCTGGACGAGAGCCAACCGAAAAAGTACCAGTGGTTCGACGTGCCTCCTTACAAGTGAAGCCCCGACATCGCCGGTCAACGGTCGCGGCCAGCTGGACACGCAGCCGCGATGCAACAGCGACGCACACATGTGTTGTAACGACGAATAAATTGTTCGACAGTATATTGCCTCGTGGCCGCTCCTGTGCGATACCACCCCACACCGATCGATATCCCGTCGCGCATACATATCCCCCTGTTCCATCTATCCGACGGATTCCGACGGAATCGCGAGCACTATTATCCTTTGGCTATTTATTCGGACCGTGATCGATCCGCCGGATCCTCTTCCTTGATCTTTTGATCCCGCGGCATCCGTACACGGCGTATCTATCTCCACCGCGGCGTTAAGAGAGAAGCTTAATAACAAATAGATTCGCGACGCCGGGTGACAATGTTTCAGACAGAAATCGAACTTATAAATCCGCAAATGTTGAAATCTATCTGCGCGACAGAAAATTGATTATTTAAATTTGGAGAATGATTTTAGCGGTGTCTCAGAGTCTCTGGTATAAAGGATTAACAAATTCTGTGAATCGCTACCAGTTTAATATCAACCGAGCGTCATTTAACGCTCCCAAAGAAACGCCGATGCGAACAATTGAACTAATATCAATAATATTTATCCCGATTAACATCGATACCGAGGTTCGTCGCAGCTAATCCTCTATCCTCGCTCCGACTAATATCAATTGCGAGGTTTATCGCAGCTAATCCTCCATCGATCTCCGCGGGAATAAACGTTCGCATTTGTATAATTCGGTTGTCGATCAACGGCGTCGCGAAACAATTAGTAGAAAATCGAGCATCAGGTTTTCGATTCTCGCGCAACGGGCGTGTACCGGTCTCTGAGCCGCGGCGAGCGAGATCGAATCATAGGGCGATCGATCAGGAATGAATTAACGGGTGCTCGCGGCGCTCCCCCCACCCCTCCCCCCCTGGAGAGAAAATCGAGTCGTTTCAGCGAGACAGAAGCGCGTAGGGCGAGCGATAAGCGGCAACGGCGGCGGCGGCGGCGGCCGAATTGGCCTCACATTTCCACGCGCGTTTTCCTCTATTTTACGGGCCGTGGTCCGGGAGGAGGAGGAGGAGGAGGAGGAGGATGGGGCGGGGTGCGCGGGGGCAGCTGCCGCTTAATGGAGGATTTCCCGGGAAATTTATGTGCGGATCGAGCGCAGTCGCGCCGCCCCACACGCCTCGGCCCGCCTCCGCCAGCCCGCCGATTTACAACTTCTCCGTTCACCTGTGCGGACTTTCCGGGCCGCGCGAACTTTGTTTCCGCCGGGGCGAATTCGGCCGGGCCTGGTCGCCTCCCCCCCCCCTCCGCCCCACCGCCGTCTTATCGGGAGTCTCGGGATCCCGTGACTCTCGCGATCGAGCCGGCCCGGAGCCCCTGAATTCCGCGATTTATCGGGGCGACGCGCTCTCGCGAGCCTTCGATAGCCTTCGATACCGCGAGCAAAATAACGGCGAGCACACACACACACACACATACACATACATACACAGTACGGGAACCGTTGATATTTCGACACGACTTTCCACTCGAACTTCCATCCGGCGAATTCTTTCCCGGGGACAAGCTGCTGCTGCTGCTGTTGCTGCTGCTGCTGCTGCGCTCTTCCCGGTCCAGGCTCTCTCCCTCGTGTAATAAGCCGCGGCGGAACTTAGGAAATAGAGCAGAAGGACGCGCCGCCGTCGGTACGCGCGCACGCGACCCCCGACGACTTCATTTCTATGTTAATCCGACGCGAATATAAATTCGGAAAATTATTCGGCCGTAATGGAAACGCGACGCTCCGTGACGCGCGCGCGCGCGCTACGGATTTGTTAACCGCATTAAAGAAAACACGTGTGTCCCGCGTGGCTA
>NW_027581337.1:0-4415 GCF_028453695.1 Augochlora pura
GCAACAATTTGCTCGTTATTCGGCGAGCTCTTAGCGTGATACCCCGGGAGGGGTGGCCGCTCGATCACGCGGAAGGCTTAATTTTCGGCGCATTTGAAGAGTAATCGCCGTGCAGTCGGAAAGCTACCCTCCTCCCCACCATCCAGTTTTTATCAAGATCTAACGGCGAGCTATCGGCTTCCTTCATCGTCGACGGGCTACGAAACGAGGGTCTATCGTCGGCGGATCAGCTGACGAATTTCAGCCGGAGCAATTGACTTTTTATGCGGGCTTCTACCTCCCCCCTCCACGGTTAATCGAATTGGCCGACAATCGCGCGACGACCTACACAGCTGCACCACCGCCGTCACCCACCCCCTCTCTTGGGTTCGATCGTCGGAACTCGCTAATGAAGTCAAGTCCCCGGAATGAAAGGTATAACCCCTTAAAATTCTATGCGCCAGCCCCGGGAACCGTAGCTCGTTAAACGGGTATCCATGATCACGGTGTGGCTCCGTAGAGACGCGCCGCTGAAACTTCGCTATTTTACGCTGCCTGTTTTTGCCGGTTCATGTATATGTATGCGCGTGCCGGGGACCCCGGAATTAATTAAGCGGACCTCGCCGCGGAGTTATGGGAAATTTTGCAAACCGAGCCGAAACGCGGCTATACTTTGAGCTTTACGCGTGCTCGTTTTAGGAGTTTCTGGTCGGCGGACGATTTCGGAGCTGGTCCCGATGGAGTACGGACGAACTGTTCGTTTTCTTGAAATCGGAACTTCTCGTCAACCGCGGACGAGTTTATCGTTTTTTTCGGCTTCGAATCGCTGGCTAGCCAGAGAGACATATTTTTATTAACCCGTTGCGTTATAACAAAAATTCCACGTAATATCTGGCAAATATGAATATTATTAATTAATTCTAAATCGAAATCAAATTGAACTTTTCTATGATCAAAGTCTAGGAACGGAAGTAGATGCAACACGAGGAACAAAAATTAGCTAGTTTTATTTAGCAAACTATTAAGAGCAAACGAGTGCTAAACAACGCAACCTGAAAGAAGTTGTAGCGTGAATATTCTGATATATTTTTAGGAAGTGTTATTATTTAGTCCTTTGTACTTGCTAATAATTTCGCTGATGGAAAAACTGATTAACACTAGGTTTACGGAGTAATAAAAGCAGCCGTTTTATATTTGTTTATGAAAGTAACGATTTATTCTAATCGTTAATGTAATCAATAAATAAATAAATAAATATAAATAATCATAGTAAATATAATTGATAAATAAGCAATAAATGTATCTTTAAAATCTGAATAATAGTTCGTTAACAAATCAGTGAACCGTCATTTTGACGGATTCCGTAAATCTATTGTTAAACAGAAAGGACAACGTCTTCGCTAATGAATAACGGGACTGGCCATAATTAACGATAGCCTGATAAAATAGTCTCGAGAGGTTAAAAGTCAACGAAACTAGAAAAAGCATGTTCCATTGTTTTTCCATTGTCTTTAATAAAAATGAACTTTGATGAATCGATAACTATTATATTTCCCCTAACCCCTATCTAATTCCAATAGCAAGCAGTCTCTGATAAAGCAGAGCCCCTACGTCACCGAGTTTCCAACCTTCAACTCGGCCAATTCCGGAATAACAATTAAACAACAAGCAGGCGGAGGGAAGACGCGGTGATTGGTAACTACCCCGTAACTACCCTATTACCCAGGGGGACAGTCCCGGGTCCGGCCCTAGCAATCGAACGCGCGACCCTCCGAGTCGATATCCACCCTTAAGGAAAACGAACTCTCGAACCGGTAGGACGGAAGACGAGGAATGAAAAGTAACATCTATATGCCCCGTCGACGGAAAGAGAAGAGAAAAAAGTGAAGCAGAAAGCTGTTTGCCCCAGCTTCCGGCATTTTCTCGTTAACACGGTTCGAGGGATCTCATTGACACGCGAAATTCGCCATGGCAACACGCGTCCAACGGGCGTACCCGGCAGCGTCGAGGCGAACAGACGCGCAACCGGAGGCGGCTTCGGGGAGAAGTTTCACGAGCGACCAAACACGGGCCGAGGGAGATTCTTCTCCACGGTCAAACAAAGAGTTCGATTTCACTCGATCCGGCTAACTCGAGAGGTGGAAGACGAACTCGCGCGCGCGACGGGGGTTGGCCGCGCGACGGAGGCGAGGACGCAAGAAGCAGAAGACGGGAGAGGAAGAAGAAAAAGAAAATTACATCAGCTGCTTGGCACCGGGTACCCCTCGCGACCACCCCCGCCCTCGCCCTTCCGAGAAATTCAACCTTCCCTACTGTCGCTACCTCCCTCCCCTCGCTCTCGCTCTCTGCTCCTTCTAGGAACTTCTCCTCTGCCACGTTTCGCTGGCAACCTACGAGCGCCGGGATTGCATGCTTACCAGACGCCCGAGCCGGATGGCGAAACGAGACGAGACGAGACGAGACGAGAAGGCATAGACACATGGAGCCGAGTCTCCCGGCGTCGGGTGTCGCCGCGAAAATATGGAATTCGCGTGTCGAATTATTAAACATTGAACTACGGAATAAGAATTTTTATGCTGATTTAATGTGATAATGGGATCGCGAGAGCCTTCAATATCTGTCTCCTTAAATTAAAGCTTATTTAGTTTCCTTGCACTACGATTCCTTTTGCGCTGCGTTAATTAATGCTTATTTGTCTTTGATATTTTTAATAATGGGACCAGACAATTCTTGTCTCATTTGCTGTCTTTATGTAATTTTCTTTCGAGACTTTGACGAGAATTTATCTACATTTCGATGTTGAAGAAATGACTAATGTTCAATATTTAGTAGATCTTGCATGGAATTTTTTATCACGAGTCTGACACGTTATTATAATTCTAAATAAAACATTTATAGTATTTTATTCGTCGTCGAGACGAACGAAATAAAATTAATGGAAATTTTAAATTAACCCTTTGCACTCGAAGTCATTACAACTGCAAATCTAAAATAATTTTTCTGACCTCTAGCGTCTCCATTTTATATAACAAAATTCATTTCGTGCATATGCAATTGAGTCTTGTGATCCATATGACAGTTACACTTTTAACAATTTTTAAATCTAAGCTTCGGCGATATTTATTAAAAATAACAATTAATAAAAATAACAACAACAATGTTAATGGCGCCGCAGAGTCGCCACTCGAGTGCAAAGGGTTAATTTAAAATTTCCACGGTTTTATTTCTTTCATCTCGACGACGAATGAAATGCTACAAATGTTTTATTTAGAATTAGATAGAATTTTATTTAGAATTAGAATGAGCTTCGCGCATTTCTCCGCACTTTTATTTGCGCTCGATCACGACGCCCGTATACAAGCGCGCCACGGTCGCGGGTCGAAGCACTTTCGATAAAAATATTTGCAGTCCGCCTATCAATAAAAGCCGCTCTTCTATTCCTGGTCGGCGGCCGAACAGAAATAACATGCTTCGTAAATTTACCTCCCAATAAAACGAGGCATTAAATTTCTCGATAAACTAGAGAACGCGGCGGCTAAAGGTATTAAAACCGTCGACTGGTCCATATAGAATAGAAAACTGCTCGATAAAAACCGAGTATTAAATTGTCAAATATTTTCCGGAACTGTCCGTAGGGGTAGACGGGATAGATTCGGACGGATTCGGCGGAAGTTCAAAGAGCCTATCCCACTCTTCGACGTGGAAATTGATCGGCGGCCGCGTTCCCGGCAATCGGTCGTTTCGAGGTTTCATTTTCGCGAAGAGAACGGCGACCCGGTCGCTCGGCTCGCGCACTGTGCCGCCACTTATGGTAATATTTCCGTACATCCCCGCGGCATGCATAATGCAAAATGCAACCAGCCACTCGGAATTTACGTTTCGAGCATGAAGAGCCGCGCCGTCGTCGTCGTCGTCGTCGTCGTCGTGGGACGACTCCTAGCGGAGAGAGGACGTCTTCTGCCTTCTGTCCCCGGCAAGAAACATCTGCCGCCGACGTGGTAGGTATGCTGTCCTCTCGGCAACGAAGAATAGAATGGGCCCGGCCCGGCTTTCATAAATACCGGACCCGCGCCACGGCTCATTTTCGAAGCCGATTAACACTTTACGGGCCGTGTACCGTCCGATTCACGGCCGCCGGACCGTCGCTTTTCCAGGGGGCGGACTTTTCAAAATACTATTTATGTGCCCCGAAAAAATGCGACACTAAGGCCGCTCGCCGAGCAATAGGCGGTCCAACGAACGACACCCCGTTTTAACTTGCACTAGAATAACGAAGAATAACGAGTCAGACGAACGTTTCGTACACGATTTCATAAATATGGCTGCCAATCTTTAATCGTTTACTTTAATAGATAAGAAATTTATTTTTTATTAATAGAATACTAACTGATAGATAAGAAATTTATTTTTTATTAATAGAATACTAACTAATAGAT
>NW_027581338.1:0-4412 GCF_028453695.1 Augochlora pura
TTTGCACTCGAAGCTATTTCAATTGTAATTCTGAGACCATTTTCTCTAGCTTATGATATATTTTATGCTATATTTTATGCGACAAAGTGCGTTTGGTACATGCGAAATTGATTTTCATGGACTCGTACAAAAATGACTCAACTAAACTTTTTACCAAGTAAACAGACTATACTTTGTCAATGTGAAAATTATTTTAGAATGTGGCAGAACAATTTTAGTGATGTTTTAGAGTCGCCAGTCGACTGTGAAGGTTTAATTGAACCGCAGCAACCCTAACCTGTATTAAAGGGTGCCGTGTTTCGGTTTTCTTCGAGGTAAATAGCAAAGAAAGTCAGAGATAAAAAAAAGAGAGCTAAAAAGGGAGAAATAGAGTTACAGAGAGAGAATGAGAGAGGAAGAAAGAAGTGAGAGAGAGAGAGAGAGAGAGAGGGAGGGTGATATACAGACAGAGAGAAAAGAGAGAGAGAGAGAGTGGAAGAGAAAAAGAGATAGATAAAGAAAGAAACACAGTAAAGAAAATAAGGAGAGTAAAGAGAAGAAGGAACAAGAAGAGAAAGAGGGGGGATAGGAGAAAA
The DNA here is from genome assembly GCF_028453695.1 of Augochlora pura. NCBI lineage: Eukaryota > Metazoa > Arthropoda > Insecta > Hymenoptera > Halictidae > Augochlora > Augochlora pura. The sequence goes on from NW_027581338.1 coordinate 576, forward strand.
GGAGAGAGAGAGGCACGCCGGTAATCACGTGCAAATCGGAGGCGTGTCGAGAACTCGGTCGAACCGCAAAGTCCTTTCCTCGGCTAATGCGTTCCCCCGGCCCGCGCGAACAGTTTTGGTAGTGCCGCGTTTCCGAGAACCGATGGGCGTGACCGGGCTTTTCAACGTTTTTCGTGAAACGTCGAACCCGCGTGGACGTGGCGCACACACCACGGCGGAGTGTTGTGTTGCCCGTCAGCTTTCCAAACCCGACAGGAGATGACGACGAAGAGAGAGAGAGAGAGGATTGGAACGCGATCGATGATAGGGTGGGTCCCGGCCGCGTGGTCGCCGTTGTTTGTCCAGGAGAAGAGATTCGACTCTTAACGGATCGGCGCGACGCGCGTTTCTGTTCGACGGATCGACCACTTTAATGACACGGCAGTTTGGTGGAAAGACGATCGTTCCGAAATCACTGGGCCCCGTCTACCACGACCCTCCTCAAATCAGCACCTGCCTAACCGAGATCACGAAATATCTTGCCCCGTCATTCCGTCGAGCGGGCCCCGTCCATCGAGAGCACGGAGAGCTCTCTTTCGTTCTTTCAAGAAAAGACAAAGCGAGAGAAAAAGAGAGAAAAAGAGAGAGAGAGAGAGAGAGAAAGTGACGCAGAAAAGTCCGTCAAAAGAGTGCAGAACTTTCAAAAGTCCATCCCCCGCGTGGAAAACTAGATTTTTCGCTGGCGATCGAGGCAGCGCGCGCTTTCGGAGCCCAAAGGTCGAGAAGTCGCGGCGGAACGCATCGGTCGCGATAAGAGGGTGTGCAAGATCGAAGAAAACGGTTCGATTCGGTCGGTTAAGAGGAATGGAGCGGAACGGAAGGGAACGGAAGGGAACGCCGCGCGGCTTTGGCGGTTACGGCAGTCGTGTTCGGCTGTGCACGGATGCGGCTCTGGCGGCGTCCGGAGTTAATGAGAGAGCGGCCGTACGGGGCAATACGGCGCATGCTCCCGCCCACTTCACGCCGCCGCTGATAGATAGATGCCCCTCCGGCCCTTTTTCCTCTCCCTCCCCTCCTCCTCCTCCTCCTGCACCACGGCCGGGGCCTGTCTTTCTCCGTTTCTCTCGCGCCCCAACGCCGCGCCACACGGTCCCCTTTGCTCCCTTTCTCTCTCTCTCTCTCTCTCCGTTTCCCTCGGCCGTTTCGGGCCCTTTCGCCCGACCATCATCGGGTCCGCGTTCTCATACGTGCCCGCAAAAAGCCCCGAAATCGTTGTTATAAAGATATTACGGTAACTGCGAAAATTTAAGAACCGTTTATAAAAACGCGGCCGCCTTTCTCTCTCCCTCTCTCTCTCTCTCTTTCTCATCCCTCTTCTTCTTCTTCTCATCTTCTACCCATCTTCCACCCTTCTCCCCCCCTCGTCGACGACTCACCTTCTAGTCCCGTCCGAGAACTCGCCCTCCCTCCGCGGGCTCCAAATTTACGGTCAGCTGCCGCGAGAAACTCGAAATTGCCTCGACGAGAGAAGTCGGCTGTGCACGGGCGTGTGCTCCCGAGGAATGGATCGCGGCGAGAAAAAGAGCGAGAAAAAGAAAGAAGAAAGAGAGAGAGAGAGAGGTCTGCGTACCGATCCTCTCTTCAGAGATACGCGTACAACGATTCCAGAGAGGATCGCGTGGTCCAGCGGGACGGAAACGCACGCGCGGAAACGAGAGAGCCTCGCGGCCGCGGCTCGAAACTGCTCGCAGGGATCCCGCGTTCTCGGCTGTCGGGAGACAAAACGTTCGAAATGGTTGAAAATACAACTCGTTGAGAGAGAAAGGAAAAAAGTGAGACGAGGAGAGAAAGAGAGAAATGATGAGAGAAAGAGAGACGGATGGTGAAAGACATGCCGATGCGCAAAGGCGACGGGGAAAGGGAGCGATTTCACGTTGTTCCCTCCGCTCCGGAGCCAGCGGAGCCCGGAGACCGGAGACCGGAGACCGGAGGGCAAGGAGGGCAGGGCATTCATCTATATTAGCTTCGAGAGCGGACGGCCTGTCATTACCGTTGCCGCTCCGGCCGTCTTCTTCCTCGTTTCCCCCTCGCTGGCCCACCGTCCTCTCCTCCTTGCTCCCGATCCCTCTCCCTCTCTCTCTCTCTCTCGATCTCTTTTTCTCTTTCGATCTCTCTCTCTCTCTCTCCTTCGATTTCTCTTGGTCCATCTCGGGCATCGTGCTCGGCCGATCCGTTTCTCGGTTTCGCGGACATCGGCACCGAAAGTCGGCCCGATCTTCGGGCCATTAGCCGCGACGGATCGACGGAGGACAGCGCCGAATGGACGAAACCTTCGTCGCCGTGCCATCGGGAACGGTGCCGGGGGAGGCTAATAACCGGCGGCGCGGCTCGCGTTTAACCCTTTCGGTGCGAGCACTCTGCCCGCCGCGACGCTCTCGCCGTGCGAGGCGATGCGCCGAAAATTCGCGCACGGTCAGTCCAGCTCGATCGGTTGGCGGAATGGCTAAGACGTACACAGTCAGTCCTCCTTTACATAAAGATTGTCCTAAGCGTTGAATAAGAACAAAAACAGTGTTTTTAAAGAAAAATTGTCGTCGCACGGATATATCCGGCGCTCGTACCGAAAGGGTTAAAACGCGAAAGCAAAGCTCGAGCCGCTCGCGTGTATGGCTCTTCCGACTTTCCGACTTGGCAAGGGTTTATCGTCGGCTAGAGTCCAAGCTCCGTTTAGGTGTTCATCTTAGGGTGGTGAGAGAGCTGGGGAGACACGCCGGACGCGGACTGGTGCGTCGACGCCGGCTATCCCGACGCGTCAGGGTCATTACCGGATCATTACCTTCCATACCTACCGTGCGACGACGATGATGGCTCGCGAGAAGTCCGCTCGAGTCGACATCGAAAGATCGTCAGCTCGGCTTCGAAGAGAGGCCACTCACACCGGCTCGCTACTCGCCGTACGCGTCGGCTTTGCACCGCTTGCAACTCGCTTGCACACGTGCACGCGGCCCGAAACGATCCGGTCCTGAGGTGTGCGAGAGGCCGCATACACAGAGAGAGGGAGAGGGAGAGAGAGGGAGAGAGAGAGAGGCGGCTCTCTCGATCGCGCGTCGGCCTGCTAGGCGGCAGCCGGGTAAATTACAGGCTCGACCGTATTTTGTGTTGTTTTGTTGTTTTTCAACGCGCCGAAAGGAAATGAGCGAGCAAACGCGTCACGCCACCCCGAACCTGCTAATTTCTATTCATATTTTATGGCTATTAATTTCTTCACTGTTATACTCGCTCTTTCTCCTTCCTCCCCTTTATCTCCCCTTTCGGCCGTTCTTCGTTCGCCTCGCTCCCTTTGCCGGCCCTTCCTTCCTTCCTTCTTCCTTTATACCTTCCTCTCTTCTTTCGTTTCATTCTTTCCTCCTTTCTTCTTTCCTTGCTTCTTCCCCTTCTTTCGTTTCATCCTTTCTTCCTTTCTTCCTTCGATCTTTCTTCCCTTTCTTCATTCTTTCTTCCCTTTCTCCATTCTTTCTTTGTTTTTTTTATTCTTTCGTTTCTTTTTTTATTCTTTCTATTCTTTTTTTATTCTTTCTTTCCCTTCTTCATTCTTTCTTTCCTTTCTTCCTTACGTTCTTCTTTCCTTCCTTCCTTCCTTCCACCCTTTCTTTATTTCTTCTTTATTTAAATCTTTTCACCTTTTTCCACCTTTCTTTATTTCAATATTTTTATTTTATCGTGCTTCGTGTCGTCGTTTTCTTCTCATCGTCTTCGTTCTCGTTTCGCCGTTTTCTTCTCATCGTCTCCGTTTCATCGTATCATCATCATTGTCTTCGCTTTATCGTTTTGTCTTCATCGTCTTCGTTTCATGGTTTT
>NW_027581339.1:0-4412 GCF_028453695.1 Augochlora pura
TTATGCTCATAATTAATTTGATCACTGTCGGATTCATTCTATTCGAAAATAGCATAATTAGAATGTTAGGAAGACAATAGAAATGTTGCGAAGACAATAGGATTATTCTGAAGACAATAGGAAAATTCTCAAGACAATAGGAATATTCTGAGGAGAATAGAAGTATTCTGAAGACAATAGGAATGTTGCAAATGCAATAGGAATGTTACAAAGACAATAATAATATTCCGAAGACAACAGGAATGTTACGAAACAATTTACAACAACGACGTTGATAGTACTGAACTTTTACGGGGAAGCATTTTCTATGCCGTTTCGAGGGCGGGTCGTACCAACGCGGAGACAACGCTCGAATCATTTCTGGTTTGGGAACGGATGACTGCCAGTCATATTTTACGGCGCGGCTATATTGATTGAAATATTTCAAAACAGCTGCGCAACATCTGCGCGTTGCGCGAAACGCATCGCGCCCAGCGTGTCCGGCAAAACACGTGAAAACTATTTCGATTGATCAGGGCGTCCCGGGGGCGGGGATGGGGGGGGGTGGGGATTGGGGAGACAGAGAGAAAAACTGACCTTCGCCGGTTATCACGGCGATATCTAAAAATAGCGACGGCTACGTCCCCCAGCAGGCTATAGCCGCCAGTGATTGTCAATAATCGGTTACCGCGAAGAAAATAATATTTTAGTGCTCACCGTGGATCAACGTGTCCAATAAAATGCTTAGCGCTTCGCCGAGCGACGGCCTCTGCGATTCGGTTCTAACGGCAACTAATAATTTGTTGTCTGGTGTTTAGGTATTGTTGCATCAATTTTTTAAATATTAGGTTTGTTATGCGATGTATAGAATATATAAAATTGATAAAATAAATGTTGTTTAATACTAATGTTATGAATTATCAATTATTGGTGAAGAGTTGACTCTTTGGTCTTGTACTGCAATAGGTTGTTTAACAATTTTTATACGAATAAATTTATACGGAAAATATTTGTACGAAATGTTAAAATATAATTCTTCAATACCACTTTTTTGAGTAAATATATGGAACAATTTCTGGCAAATTTATTCTGGCAATTTATTCGAACAAAATATCGGCTGCAAGGAATTAATTCGTGCAATTATCTCAATTAAATATTTATTCGAGTAATATTATATTCGGACAAATCGATCGAATATTTATTTAATAATCGCGAAATAAATTTTATTCGAACAGAGTCTTCTTCATTATTGTTATCTAATTAAAATTCTGTCCAACCCAGCGCCAAAATGATCGTGCAACGTTTCAAAATAATTTTTATTAAATTTACCTGTACTCAAAACATTGTTAACACCTGTCAACTATTACACGAATTACAAAATTTAATTCTATAATGTGCAAAATGCTCTAAATCATATAAAATGGAAACGATATAAATTGGAACAAAATATATTTAATTTCCAGTTAAAATAATATCGACAGCAAATTATTAACACCGACGGCTAATTATTAATTACGTCGCGCGAAAGTCGAACAGCTGATCGGTCGTAGACAGCTGTCGCAGCGCTGTTGGGTGCGCAGCAACAAGGATAAGAGAATGGCCGAGAGGACGGATTTACGAAAGTTCGGGGGGCGGAAGAGGGGGCGGCGGCGAAGTCGCCAGTTTTCGAGAAAGCGTAACGGATAACTTGTTTCACGGATGAACGGTTAGGGCGAGTTCCCGTCGTCGAGTATGTTGACAGTGGCCCTTCCATAATCTCATCAAAACGATGCCCCGCAAGAGGAACCGGAGGAAAAATCGATATGTACCTCCGTTTCCCTTCTCCTCTTTATATTTACATCGCGCTCTTCGACCAGCCTCGAACCGCCTCTTCCTCCTATTGCCCCTCGATATTACCGATATTATTAATATATTATCTGTAATAATGATATTGCAACCTGGTGATTTATAAATAACTTTGTCGAGTTTCAACAAATTTATACACCTTTAGAAATCCACGAAACGAGATGGCACTATTTTGATGAATTTTTTGATATCTATTGTCAATGTATTAACAATACTAATAATATTATCGCAATCTGGCGATTTAGAGACAATTTTGTCAAATTTAAAAAAATGCATAGACCTTTAGAAATCCATAAAGCGAAGGGGTAAGATAGTACTACTTTGATAGCTATTTTTCTGAAGATCCGCCCTAAGCAAGTAGAAACGGACGACCATAGTCAGACGCGCGGTGAAACCTTCTGCTATTCTAATGATACGAATAAGCAGAACAATGAATTTTTGTATTTTGTGAAAACCTCCATATACAAAGTATGAGAAAATCTTCTATGACTATTTAAAAATGTCTCCGTCATATGGACATCGTCCGCAAATGGTTAAATAATTAATTTATAGTTCCATATGTGTTTCACTAATAATCCACGTGAACGGAGCTCGCTAATATTAAAACTACAACAAATTCGAATAATTGCAATGCCATAAACATTAATATTAATAATGCTGTAATATTATTAATGCTATGACATTAATAATGCTATGGTATTAATAATGCTACGATATTAGTAACGCTATAATATTAATAATTTTACGATATTAATAATGCATTAATACTTATAATGCAATAATATTAATAACGTATTAATACTAATAACGCAATAACATTAATAATACATTAATACTAACCCGAATACAATCTCGAATAACTGTAAACTCAATCTCGACAATCTGCACATTTTTGCCAATAAATTGACAGTTTGTTAATTCTTGAATTGATAAATTCTTCGAACGAATATTACACGTACTTGCTTGGTATCTCTTGGTACAATTATATATTCTGCAATATTTATATTATATATTGTAGAAAGAGCTTAAAATTATTGCTCAATTCAAGCAATATTGCTTTAATATAATAGAATTCAAAATTTTGAAAATTTTAATACACTGCCTCAGAAATGCGTGTCCAACGAAAACCTACGGCCGTGCCAGAGTCTGCCGTAGCCAAAGGGTTAAAACAGCTCGCGAGTGGGTCAGTCGCGGGAACGAAGGTCGCCGCGAAAGACGCGTTCGTCGAACAAATCGCGGCGAGTCCGCCGTGTCCTGGCGTCCCAATGAAAAAGTAAAACCCGATTCGCAAGCTAATTAACGATACACCGACGTCACGGGGCAGCGTCGCGAACGAATTGTAATCTCGCTGCAAAATTGATTATCCGATGCCGGATGGGCGAAGCGCGTCGGCGGTCGAGGTAGGAAGGGAAGGGAAGGGTAGGGAAGGGCGCGCGCGGAGGGGAGGGGCTCGCTCCATAGAGACGACCGTGTGCCCGTATAGAAACAGCAGTCACTTCGGGAACAACATTTACCGAGCGGCGTAACGACTGATCCGTCTATTCCCAGTGGCAACGAAAACTCGTAAAACGGTACTTGGAAATTCGCTGCGCCAAGTTAAACTTGATGGAGACGAAGGGGTATGGCACGGCAGTGTTGCAGCGAGCGAGCGAGTAAGCGAGCGCGCGCATGCTGGTAGCGTTGCCTGTCGCCCAGTCGAATAGGTTTTCGGTATAGCCGGAGACCCAGAGGACCGTATATGGTTGCCGGTGTGCGCCGCGCAGTCCACCTACGGCGCGGGAAGCTCTTTCCTGCGAGAGCAACGGGTTTAGAGGCGGGGGGGGGGGGGGGGGGGGGGGCAGGGGAAGCGAGAAAAGAGGGGGGGGGGTGAAACCTGGAGAGAAGCAACCGACACTATACCTGTCGCGAGCGAGCAAGTGACCCGAGAGAGAATGGAGAACCTCGTAGCCGGGGATGAGATGATATTGTTTTGGCTGAGAACGAGCCCACGGCCGATGCTTAGAGATCCCCGTTCCGCCTCGGTAAAAACCGTGCGCGGAAATATCTGGCGGGGTTAACCGTGGATTCATCCCCCCGTCGGGGCACTTCGAGCGCGCCGCGGTACGAAGGCGTAACGGGAGGACATTCATGGTAATACGGGACGCGCGCGCGGTGCGCCGCGTTAGAGGGGTCAGCGGATCGGTCTCTCGCGAAGAAAAATATATTCGAACGGTGGTCGGGCTGCTTCGGCAGGCTTCGAAGGAAGGATAAGGGCTTCTATGGGAAGGGGGTAGGGATTCCGAAGGATTCTGGGGGATAGTCAAGGCATTTTTGTTGCTGGATAAAGAGATGCTTTTTTTGAAGGGGTGGATGGGTTTCTGTTTACGAGACGCGTTTGTTCTGCGCATTTTAAGGAGACTGGGTTGTGATTTAGATTTTTAGTATAGCGATGGAAATACTGTGCGTATTTAGATCCCTCGCCAATTTCGCTGTAATGTATGGATCAGCAACGGAAAAGGTGTAGTCGAGGAAGATTTGGTGGCCGGTTCAGTAGGTGCCGGAGTACATCGAAGTAACGAATGATCGCGGAAGTGGACGACGCACAGGGT
>NW_027581340.1:0-4410 GCF_028453695.1 Augochlora pura
GCTGAGAGAATTCGGAAATTCGGAAACACGGCGATCGAGAGATCGGAAGATTAAATTTCGTCGAGAAATCGCTGTTTCCCAGAGCAAAGCGGCTCGGGCTGGAAATCCGCGCGTCGCTCGCGCGATGCTCGCTGAAAAACCCTTGGCTACGCTCGCTGAAAAAGCGAGAGCCGCGCTCGCGAACGGCTCGCCATTACGGCCGCCGCGGACTCCCTAAAGAGAAATCGCCGGTGTCTACTACCTCCCCCGCCTCACGTCGCCGCAACCCCCGTTCGCCGGCTCGAATTATTGTACTTTTGTATGCTAACGGCGCGAGTATCCCTTAAACGTCGCCCGTTATAACGGCCACGAGGGGGGGGGGGGGGAGAAGGCCAATTACGGTAATTAGCCGCCATAAACGAGTAGTGTCTGAGAAAGCACCTCCGTGGTTTGGTCCTCCCCTCCCGTCCCCTCCCCCACCCCCTCGCCCGCCCGCGTTCGAGCGAACAATACGTTGTTGCTTGCGCCGCGGTTCCCCCCGATAAATATAAGACAGCCCGCGTCTCCGTGGACATCCGACGCTCGGGATATCCTCCATTGTTCCCAATTAGAGAGCTTTAACTAACGTGTACGGTTCCGAGACTTCGCCGCGGCCGCAATATTTCCATCTCGGTTTGGCTCGAAGCATCGCCGTGTAAATTGGAACGTTCGGCTCCTTCTCTTGCGTCCACGGTCCTGCGACCTTTGATTTTTATTAGGATCTACCGTCGCCGGGATCTTCCAGCTCGTTCGTTTTATGGGCCGTTTGCTTGGGTAGGTTTAACCCTTTGCACTCGGAGAGGTTTTACCTTAAAATCTGAAATAATTTCTCTGTCTTGCGGTATTTCCATTTTATGTAACGAAGTGCGTTTTATGTATAGGAAATCGATTCCCGTGAATCGTTCCAACAGATTCGCTTTTAACAATTTTCTAAATTTAAATTTTGTTAGTATTAGGTCGTTCGGAAAGTCGTTTCGTTTTTTTCTTGGTGGAAATGAAACACAATGGATTACTAAACAAAAACTGTTGCAAAGGATCGAACAAAATTTTTAGCAAACAAGACTTACTATATCGGTTGTCCAAATATATAATGATTATGCAGCTTAAGCGTGAAGTTGGCTGTGAAAAAAGTAAGTCTTTTCTTGGGAAAAACGAAATTACTTTCCGAACAACCCAATATAATGTGAATTTTAGAATGTGATAGACGAATTCTAGTGGTGCCGCAGAGTCGCCACTCGAGTGCAAAGGGTTAACCCTCTTAGTGCCGAGCGAAAGAGTCAAATTTCGCGGTGTTAATAGGGTTTGGGAAAAGGCTCGTAAAATTCAAACGAAAAGCAATATTTACATAATTCAAAAAGCAGTGTGTTAACCCTTTGGCTACGGCAGACTTTGGCACGGCCGTAGTTTTTCGTTAGACATGCATTTCTCAGGATGTATATTCAAATATTCAAAATATTGAATTCTGTTACATTATACCAATATTACTTGAAGTGAACAATAATATTAAGCTTTTTTACAATATATATAGCATAAATATTACACCATATATAATTAATCAAATTTAATAATAAAGGAGGGCGAAATTTGATCTTGACGCCCATTGGCGCCTACAGTACCGGGCAGCCAACGTGTGTCGGACGCCAATAGGCGCCAACAGTAGTCAAAGGGTTAAGGACGAAATTGAGAATGTAACAGCGACGCCAATTTTTCTATATTCATTGGCAATTACGTGAATGACAAATCAGCAGCGCAGCCAGTGCAGCGCGCGCTGATATATCTCAATAATAGATAACATTTATCTCAATAATATTATATAACAAATTAATATATAACAAATTAAGGGTTACTATGGCAACCGATTCACAGACTACCGATCAGTGCTAAAAGCCGATTTATAGGCTACCGGTCGATAAAGTGTTAACATCCTTCCCCCTAAATACTTTGCATTTAAAAACAAAATTTGGCCCAGAACTCTAAAATTTCAGTTTCACCGAGCTTCCAACTTATTCCATTTATTATCGACAACGATACAAATTCTTAGACGACCCCGGTTTCCATAAAATTGCACAAAGAGGCCACAGCACGCGAAAAGATTAACACGCACAGAGCGACTGTTCGAGATTACACGCTGCATCTCCTCCGGTTCTTCTTCTTCTTTTCATTGGTGCCGGGGCCGCTTGTCAGTGGACGATCGAGGATAAACGACAGATCGACTCGACAATTTGGAAACTAAGTTGCCGGGGTGTTTCGAAGGAGCGTGTGAGAGCGCGACCGTAATTGCATTACATCGTCGGTGAAAGAGAGAGAGAAAGAGAGAGAGAGAGAGAGAGAGAGAGAGAGAAAGAGAGAGAGAGAGAGAGGGAGAACGGGATCCGCGGAGAAGCTGTCTGGGCGAAATGTTTGCTCCGTAATTGGCCAATTTTTGGCATCACGGAGGCCGTGGCAGGGCTACGCCCGCGAACTTCAGGAGCTCCTTGAGGCAGCCACGCGGCGGGAGGGGGGCCAAGAAGGGAGACGAAAGAGAGAGAGAGAGAGAGAGAAAGCACCCGGCGTTGATTTTTATTCAGAGGGCCTCGGTTTCGCGGCTCCGCGCGCGCAACCACGCGAACTTCGTAATTGCGCGAAGGAGAATAACGAAGTTCTCGCAAGACTCGGCTAATCTCATTCAGAGAAAGACTTTCTTGCCGCCGCCGTCGCCGCCCTTTTCACGGCGAATTTTTCGGCGTGAATGTCGGGCGTTCGCGGTTCGTTAACGCTCCCTGCAGAAAAACCCGAGCGGATGAATGGAAGCTCATTGGCTCGTCGATGCGAGGCACCCGCGCACCGTGCCTTCCTTTGGGGCAACGTCGCTCGATCGAGACGGATCCAAACGCTCGATCCTAAAACTCTGTACATTTATATACTTGTACGTATAATATGTTTTCGATTCTTTTTCTTCTTCGGTGTGGGATTAACCCTCTTAGTGCCGGGCGAGAAAGCCAAATTTCACAGATTGCTAGGATTTGGAGGAAGGCTCATAAAAACCAAACGAAAAGCGATATTTACATAATTCAAAAAGCGGTGCATCAAGGACGAAATTGAGAATGGCACGACGATGCCAATTTTTCTATATTTATTAGAAATTATATAAATAAAAAAGGTATAAGTATAAGGCAATTTTCGCCAGTGCTGCGCGAGCCGATATATCGGCCATCCGGCGCTAAAAGGGTTAAGGAAACGCCAAAGGATTCGTCTAAAATTAGAGTTTATTAAGTTTTTTTTTATACGATTTTCCCCTTTTTCTCTATCCCTATTTACAACTTATATACTAACCTAAAATTAGAGAATCGCCAATTTAACGTTCCTGCTTTCCTCAGTTTTCATATCGCACAGTGGAGGTTAGAAATTACTTTTCCAAGCTCTTCCGCGCCAGTGGCGCCGTTCCTCACGCGTCCGACCTCTAGCGGCGCGTACACGAAGCTTTCATATATATATATATATATCATTTATACAGTGTATATACATTTTATTAAACTCTATAGGGCATTCTCATCCCCTAATCTAATTCAAGAATTTTTACTTAAAATGTAACTTATTTTTTCAATATAAAGACAGTATATATTTCATCAACCTTTTCATACAAGCCTTCAATTGTAAGACAATTAATTATGCTATCTTAGTACAGTTATAATACTGCAGCCGGTTAAACATTTCATTGAGCAGGGACGACTTTAAATTTTAAACTTGAGAACATGTTTTTGATAGACAGGTGAATATAGAATTTGCCGAATTCCTTTATATTACTTATGAAATAAAATTAAAATTTACTAACTTAATACCGTATGAAATTGTTCAAATTCCTGGCGCAGAAGTCGAAGCGTCGAATCATTCCTTCATCGAGTTCACCTAAACGCATTATAAATCCAGAAATCGATGGACCACCCCTCTCTCTGTCTCTTTCACTCTATCTACATCGATCACAAAATCTCTAACAATATTATTTCGATTAAACAATTTAACTCTGTGAAAGCATTTAACCTTTTAGGTACGACGCGCCACTATAGTGGCTTTCGCGAATGGTTCGTGCTTTACTCAATTGTTTTATTATTTATTAAAGCAAACAATTAAAGTGAAAGTGTGCGTATACAATATATTAAGAAAAGAATATATATGTTATTAATACTATATATAGATATACGGAAAAAATATATATTAAGAGAAAATGGTAATTTAGTTACGAAAAATTTATTTGCGTAAAATCCTGCCGTACCTAAAAGGTTAAACTCCCGACACGGAAGTCAAAGCATCGAATCTTTCCTTCCCCGAGTTCGCCTAACCAAACGCATCGTAAATCCACGAATCGACGGAGCACACCCCCCCTCTCTTTCTCTTTTGCTCTGTTCGCGTTTGCCT
>NW_027581341.1:0-10028 GCF_028453695.1 Augochlora pura
GCAAGCTGAAAAATCTTGGCAGAAGAATGCGGCGACAGTCGGACCCGTACAGGAATTTCAATCGCATAATTCCTCGCTGCGAAATCCAGTTGCCGCAAACGAGGCGATGGGAACGGTGGTATAGTCTGCATCTCGAAGAAACTACAAAAACTCGTTAGTAAACGGGTGCGCCGGTAATACCGGAAACTTAATGATCGACGACACAGTCGGATAATCAGCTGCAGACGCAACTAAAGCAAACATTAATTAACGTGTACAACGAGAAACGTGTACGCAGCATTATCGCCGCCTACACGACCGGCTCAAGTGCGACTGCAATCTAGCTGCCGGATTGTTCATTTAAGTTCCGACGATGGAATCGTTTATTTGAGAACGAGTTAGTTGCTTCCGAAATAAGTGTTGTCTCCGATGCGTTTCTACGTCTTCGTCGTTAACCGGCTACAAACGAGCTGGTCGCCGTTTTATAAATAGTTTATTTCTTACACTACCGAATACCTTGTTTAACAAGTTATTTATATTACCAAGATGTTTGCGACTCATTTAGACATTATTACGGCGAGACAATTTCTATATCAAGACAAGGTTTGCTTTAAAAAGTTCTATTTGAAGAAAGCAATAGTTAAATTTTCGATGACACTTTAATTAAGAAGGCAAAATGTATTTGGCGAATCAATGTTATTTTAACACTTTACCGTCTGGCATATAAATCGGCTTCTTAATGGCAACCAATTATTTGCTACTTGTTACTGAGATATTATTAATGTATGAAATATGTAATGTATGAAATAGATAAAATAAATATTGTTTAATGCTTAACGTTATGGAAATATAAAAATATTTACGGATGATCGGTCGATGAAGTGTTAACATATTTCACAAATAACTACCTCGCTAGAAAAATTATTTATTATTAAGTTCCGTAGGGTGACCATTTCGGGGTAATTTCGAAAGTCGAAGTGATTGTATAAACAACACATTGGTCAAAATTCAATCATGAAATTGATACTTCTGTCTTCTGTTTTGTTCATCTTATCTTCGACGACCAAAAAGCTTGTACAGTAACTTCCATCAATGATAATCAAATCAATGATACTGATTATTAAAATAATTACCAATATCATCGAAACAGAAGAAAGGAAAATATTTCAATAGAAATTAATAATTAATTTAACCCTTTGCACCGGGAACCATTTCGAGCTTAGATGCAAAATTGCTATTTTCACCAGCCGTAGTTTAGTGCTTAATATAATTTATGCATGTGAAATTGAGTCTTGTGACTCGTAAAACTGTCACGCTTTTAACAGAAGAATCTTTGATAATGTCGACATTATTTTGTTAATTATACAATAATTTTCATTGGCGCTTCAGAGGCGCCACTCGAGTGCAAAGGGTTAATACTGCAACTAATTAATTAATTCATTTAATTTTTTAATATTGCAATAGTCTAACAGATCACTGGAAACAACGTATTTCTAACATTTCGAGGATTAATGTTGATGAACATGCAAGCGCAATAAAAACGCGTGGCCACGGAGGCGTGAAGCGATCGTCAGACGGTGGAAAATTAAAACAGGCGAACGGGGGCCGTTCGTCCCGCGATACGAAACGCAAGAAAACGTAAAAGAAAGATCGTTCCGTTCCGTGACGCCGGGGATATACCCGGTTGAACGGGGGCCGTATCGAAACGCGGCGCGGTTCTTTTTAAGTGAAACATCCAAAGGGACATTACTTGCGGGTCTTCTTCGGAGAGCCGCGGGAAATCTTTCGGAGAGCAGCCGAATCTCGGCGCGGCCGGATGCAAAAGGTAGGAAAGTTATAACTCCGAAGGAGAAACCGATCAGATCCGCTGGTAATTGAAAGGTTCGAAGGTTTCAAGGGGTGAACGTGCTCGTCGCTCGCCGCGGCGCGCGCGACCAAGAGAAAAAGCATAGAAACGGTGTCGGGTACGGCGTACGGTCGGGGAAGAGTCGGCTGAGGGGGGAGGGGCGGGTGTCGTGGGACCGAGGGGGTGAGTTAGACGCGACGCGGAATTGGATTGGTTTTTTACTAATTAAAATTTCAAACTTGACACCTGAATGTGCCGTCTTTAATGAGAAGCCGTCTGGCCGTGGGTTTCTCTCATTATTCTCGCGGGTGCCGGTTACACACTGTCGTCCAAGAGAAAAGGGGATCGAGGAAAACTGCTGTACGGAAGACAAAGGACAGAATGGTACCAAGACGCGCGGCGTTCGCCCCGCAAAGTAGTTCCGCGCGCGCGTGCCGCCACCCACCGACCCCCTCCCTCCCTCCGCGCGCGAATTTACTTGTTGACAGTTCGCGCATGAACTGGCGCAAAATACGCGGCGCTTACTTTCTATCTACCGGCCGGAAAACTCCTGTCCCTAATGTCGCGTGCTTTCTCACCTGAACTTTCTTTCCGTTGTTTCTGCGGCGAATGTGCAACGCGGAGACGCTGCGGGAAAATTATTTCGGGAAACAAGCGTATTTGCGACGCCCTGAAAGGTGAGAGGCATCTTCTGTTTTTAACTGTGCTTTATAGAAGGATATGAAATTGTTCAAAAATGAAGTTTGCGGCGAGAAAGCAGAGACTAAGAACTTTAGGATGGGGTCGGGTTGGGCTTCAGGCGAACGTTTTCTTCGAAGTTACAGCGCGTCGAATATCGACAACTTTCCAATAAACGTTTAATGCTTTTTTTGCAAGCGAGTGTATTTAATGAATGTTTTACTAAATCATAATAATGTGATATAAACTATTACATTAAAACAGGTCTTTCGCCAAAGCGGGAAATTTACACAGAATCTGTTGAAGCGTCAAACCTCTACGATCGTTCAACATTCAATGCGCTCCTCTTTTGCAAAATCGCTCGTCTTCTTCCAGTCTCTCTCTATCTCTCTCACACATGTTCATCCTTTCCGCTTTCTTTTAATAACACTCATACACATTCATACTCATTCGTTTCATTCTACAAACATTTGTCTCTACACACTCTCATTATACTACAATAATATTCTGTATTAAATTATTATGAATATTGTGCTCTTATCTAATGTCTCGATCGATGTATAATATACGGTGCTGACAAAGATTAAAAAGATTAAAAACATTTTAGACGACTTTACTATCATCCTTGATCTTTACTCTTTCTACAAGATGTTTAAACTGGATATATTCATAAATTATATTATTGATAAATCGTTTAAAAGAAACATCTAATTGTCAATTAATAGACACACACACAGTTGAAATCATGAAACAAATTAACTATAACATCTATACCCAAGTGTCCATAATCAGAAAACTCGAAGTACAAATATTTGAAAAACCATTGAACGGATATTATTTCCTCCAATATTGAAAAACGTCTTAAATAATCAAATTTGGTTAAGGGTAAGGAAATAAATCAAATACAACCATACTTCCGCACGAATAAAATGAGATCCGATAATCTAGATTATCTTACATTTGCGTAACAGTGAGCCCGTCGGGGCGGGCGATTGTTCATCGATTTCCAGAGGATACTCGGGGACGAGTCGATGGGAAATGAGAGAGGAAAGTGTCGAGCAAGCTGAAGGATAGAGGGGGGCAGTACGTAACGTGTAAATCAGAGCAGGACAAGGGAAACACAGAGAGGCGAGGAAAGCGTGTGTATACACAAAGACGTTGGGGGCCCGAGACGCGATACATATCAGCCGACACTACGGCCTTACTCAATTTGCAGGTCGGTCTTGTTGATTGTGCACGTAATGCCATTACCACGGGCGCCACCTTCGTCCCGGAATCCGTTTTCCTCGTTGCTGTTACATCGGAACAATGTATTTACTCGTGCGATACCGACGGGATTTTAGCACCAGATGAACACGATCCACGAGATCCAGCAGACAATGCCGCGTCAGATCTTTTGTCCTCCCCCGGGGCGAATATTAAATTTTATTGCCGAACTTTTTCGTTCCTTTCGACGCCGGATTTCGGCGGACTCCGCGGACCTTTTGTTCGCCGCTGTTACCGCGAACGAGCACGTTCGGTGTTGGCAAATTTGCTTCGGACAATAAAAGTGCCGAGCAATCGCCTGTATAAATAACCGATTCGTAAGTTTCTTTTTTCATAGGAATCCCTGAAAGTACATTTCCATTTTCGCTCGTACTCCGCGTGCACTTTTTCGTACGTTCATGGTAATTTCTTCGACTATGAATTTATGGCACTTTTACTTTCCTTTTGTCTATCCTCGGGCGAGAACGTTGGACGTTGACTTTGCTTTTGATAATGAAAAAGTGCCGAGCGATCGCCGGTATAAATAGTCCATTTATAACTTTTTTTCTGCACGAACCATGAAAGTTCATTTTCATTTTTATTCGTGTCCCGAATCGCCGTCTCGCACATTCGTGGAAATTTTCTGGACTCTGAATTGATGGCACTTTCATTTTCCTCTTATCTTTATTTTAATGCCAGATTTATGAGATTACTCGGGACGACGGGTTCAATATTTCTTCATTTCAGTTTAGTAAAATTGTAAACATACATTTGTGGAGAATTAAATCAGATATTTTTTCTTTAAACATATTTTCTAATAATAATAATAATAAAAACCTAAAGAACTGTGTTTATTGTTTTTGTAAAGTATTTTAAAGTGGTTACTTTTAGTACTCCATGAACTTAATGTTAAAAACCTTCTAATAAGCCTTTAAATAATTATCTAAACTAAAATATTTTTTACAGTCCTTGAAATGTGATTACTTATTTACTAAAGCTTCAAACTAGATAATTTATTTAAAATATATACTATTTATTATTATTATTAATTTCTAAATTCTCACCGGACATTGTGAATTCAAGTTTTAAAAAAGTTCAATTGAAATTTTAATGAATAGAAATAAGAAAAGTGAAACGATTTGTAAACTCAAGTTTTAAAAAAGTTCAATTGAAATTTTAATGAATAGAAATACGAAAAGTGAAAGGATTACGAATTAATGGAACGTTTCTAATAACGTTTACGGAAAGATGAGTCAGCAGTTCGAAAATCAGTGGAAATGAGAAGACAGTTCAGGCTGCAAATGGAATTCTCAAGGGAAACAGGCGTGGTACCGGTGTAGAAATGTGCGCGTTGCGTGACCACGTTATTGTTTCTTGTAATTTGTCACACCCACGCGTAACAATAGCGATACAAAAGTCGTATACCGCGCGCGCATATATATCACATGTTAGAGCACAATACTATCATATTTGTTTAATCTGAATACATATCCATACGATTATAAGCGAATACGATTATCGTGAGATTTAACGATTGCTATCGGTGTTGACATTGTACTTTCACGGTAAATGAGTGATTAAAGTGCATTGTTACCTTTCGTTGATATTATTAAGATTTCCCTGGACATTGTATGCTAACAATCTGTGAGCAGAACACGGAATCGGCGTACCTTTAGTATTCCACTCCTCTTTGATTGTATTATAATTTAATGTAGTCGACGGCAAATACAATTGTGAATGGAGAAATATTTTCTTATTTTTTAATTTTTTAACATTTTTGAACAGAGCATAAGATCGAAGTTGTTGCCTTCTACTGATATTATTAACACTGATCGATGATACGATTCAGGCGTTATAATATACGCTTGAATTAGGTTATCTATAAGTCTGTATAATTCCAATAAATTTAAATATAAAAATAGCCAAAAATTCGATAAATGCTACGAACGGTGGTAGAAACATTAACGCGTTTATATTGCTACGACCGTGGTTTATTTGAAGCAAGTAGTTCGTATTTTCCTTACAAATCGTCGGATATTTTTTTCAGCGTACTTTTGATGGATGAAGCAAGGAGGTGGAACGTCTCGAGAATTCCCGACGCGAAGTCGCGATGAGTAAAAGTCGCGGCACCGGCAATCACCTGTACGTGAAGTAATACACCTGCTTGTGACCGTCGGACGATCATGTAGTAAACGTAATTCAACGCTTGCTCAGTGAATTAACTGAACGAGGGGAGCGGCGCTATGTATGAAACGGTGAATGGCGAGGCGAGACCGAACATACGTAGTACGAGCGAACTAGACATGCGCCGCACGTACTAGTGTAATACTACGGGCACGTGCGGCTGTTAATGAATAAATGGGGCTGCAACTAAACGCACATACTGTCATATTAATTATTGCCGGTGAAAAGAACGTTGATTCACCGGCCGCGCAGCAATTCGTTGCGTTTACCGTTTCGCCCATTGAAAACGCGAACGAAAGGAAAATCGGCATCGATTGTTTCGCCGATATCGTCTCGCTAATTTTTCTGCTCCGCGGATAAATTGGCGCAACAGCTGCATTTTAATCCGCGCCTTTCACTCGCGTAA
The DNA here is from genome assembly GCF_028453695.1 of Augochlora pura. Classification (NCBI taxonomy): domain Eukaryota; kingdom Metazoa; phylum Arthropoda; class Insecta; order Hymenoptera; family Halictidae; genus Augochlora; species Augochlora pura. The sequence goes on from NW_027581341.1 coordinate 6,339, forward strand.
TTTCCGCGTTTCCCCGTTCGTTTCGAATGCTTAATTAAAACCCAAAATATATGCGAGAATTTGATTTCAGGATATTCATTGTAAATCCAGCGTCCAGACAGAGGTTTAATTATAGGTTTGTAAGTATGTCTGCGTCGCGTTTTCGAGAGCGAAAAATTATTTGCTTTTTATCAAGTGCGAATAAATGTATGGGCCGTACCAACGGGCGTAAAGGGCTCGCGAGGCAACATTGTTACTTTCGGTCTTGATATTGCTCGCAAATTTCGCAATGATTTCGCGCGCAACGTTTTATCCGCCGCGCCGACGGGACAAAGAACAATACTTTTAATTAAACCATTCACCGAAACAGAATTTTCCTCTTTCGATTGTGCGTTCCGCGAGGACGCTCTTCGCCCGCGGATTCTACCTCCGCGTAAATCTACATCGTCGTCTAAACTGCGACAAGGAAACGGCTCGGCAACATTACACGTTGCAATTATCGTTTAAATAATTACATTCGATCAACTAGCACAATTTATCGCGCGATAAATCGTTTCGTTTTAGCGTCGGTTATTATATTGCTCATAACTGTCTCCCGTTTCGTAATTTCGCCTGTAATTGATTTCATTAACCAGCCGGCTCCCTTATTATTCATTGTCAAACGGTTGTTGAACCTGAAAATTTCATTCGCCCGTGTTCCGCGCGCGGGCTTTGCATTCGAACGCGCGCGCATACGAAATCGGGAAGGAAACGAATTTGTCAAAATCTGCTGCGTGTCATCGAATTAAGGATCATCAATCCTAGAATTTGTCCGAAAATTATCATTCGGTAATTCTTAAAACTATTCATGTTTTAAAAACAACAAATAATATTATAATCGTTAAGATTTTATTTTATTTTGCCCAACCTCAATGGATTCTCGGCAAAAGCACAACACGCTCGCTGGTTAAAATTAATGAAAACCGCGAGATGGATTTTATGCGTTCCCGATGAAAATTGCTGGATTATAAAACTGTTTACATAAGCCTCAGAGAAATTTCACGAGCTTAAACTGTCGTCCGGGCGCGACGATATAATTCGTTCTTCTTTGATGCCAAAACCACTAAAACGAATCGAAAGACATTTCTCCGGTTTCGGTGTCCCGATAATTTCAATTTGTTCAATTAATTATACGTGCGTTGGTAACATTTATTTTATATATTTCTTAAACAAGCCACCAAACACTTTGTCTGGATAAATAATCGACGAACGAAAAGCGATTTTTGTTATTACTTTAAACGCGATGATAAAAGCTTCACACCGCGAACAAAAAAGGTTTCCACTGCGAAACAAGCGGAGCCAAACGTTAATTCTCCGGTTAACAATGTTCGCGAAACGGACGAAAGAAATGATATTTCTCGCGTACATTCTACCCGACAGTTCACGAAAATTCGCAGCGAGATCCGTCTACGAGTTGCGGCACGGGGAATTGCAAAATCTGGTTTCGGCCCGAAAATATGGGAAGACAAGGGAACGGCGGTTCGGGTTTTCCGCGGCGGAACTTCGGCGAAGCAATAATTTTATAATTTCTGCTCGCGGATTAATCCAGCGGCAAAGTTCGCGGAACGAGAGAGAGAGAGAGAGAGAGAGAGAGAGAGAGAGAGAGGGAGAGAGAGAAGGAGAGAGAGAGACCCCCCAAAGGATCTCGGCTACACCCGAAAGACCGGCTACACGGGGGAAGGGGGGGTGGAGAAAAAATCCTAGCTGGGTCTACTAATTGGGCAATTCAGTAAATCTTTGGCGAATCTTGAAATTTCGCCGGAAGTGCCGCGAAGAGTCTTTCTTCGGGAAAGAGTCCGGGGGCCCCGGCGGGGAGGGAATGAAAAGAAGTTTAAGACGAGTCTGTGGGAAAGTTGGTGGCAGAAGTTGGATGACCGGGGCCTGGCTTGTACGAGGGAACGGAGTCGAGCAAAAATTAGTGTCGCGTAATTAACTCTGAAGAATAAATTCGCATTAAAGCGGCGGCCGAAAGAGAACGGGAGAGAGAGAAAGAGAGAGAGAGAAAGAGAAAAAGAAGGGAAGAGGGTGAGAGAGAGAGAGAGAAAGAGAGCAATGAAGAACGTACACGAGGAACGAAGCAAAAATCGCGGCTGTAAAAATTAACCGTTTTAAACGTCCCGCCGAGTAACGAATGAACCTTCAGGCGCACTCTTCTTCGAGAAAAATAGGGTTGAAACGCTTGTTCAACTACTCGTACCGCGCGGCGCTATACTTTCTCTAGTTTCTTCGCCGGGCATTCTGTTTATGTGTTACACGCGATTTGGAACTAACGATTCCACGGCTGCGTTGATGCTAATTCAATGCTACGGCGTTCCCTTCAGTGCAAAATCAACACCGTCGGTTGTTGCATAGGGTAATGAAGCCGGTTATTCCGGGGTGTCGGAATACCCTCGGTTTGTTTTAAGGAATAATTGACTTCGTACGCATCGAATAAGACTTATTACATTTTTTTTTATTTACTTTATTTACTTTAAAACTGTGGTTTAAATCTGTCTTTTCATTGACGGTATATAGAGGGTGTCTTTTAATTCGTGATACGAATTAGGTCGGATGATAAGACGAAAATCGAGAATAACGAAATAGCATGGAAGACGTTTCGAGGAAATAAAATTTAAATGTCTTCAAATTTAAATTTGAACAATGTCTTGGCTGAAAATAATAAACTAAATTCAACGAAAAGTATAATGGTTGTTTTAGTGTCCTGTGTTTAATGTATTCTTCAATTGTATTCTGGTAGTCAACGAATTCTGGTGTATCATGTATGCAAACGATCGTATTAGCGATCTATAATAATTGGCTATTAATTATTTTCTTTGAAAACGAAATCAACCACGTAATTTTATTATTCTTATTTCCAGCCACTATATTTGTTTCCGTGAAATTAAATGCGAAACAGTAGTTTGCATAAAGATGTACCCTCTACATTTTGCTATAGCTTCCTAATAATGCGCCTTATCGTTTTCTAAACGTTCCATGGAATCAACGATTAAAGTCGAGACAGCGTTAAATATGAATACCTCGGTCTCGTGTTAGTTACTTTCATACACTTCTGTTACATTTTGCAAAAGCACGACAAAGCAGTTATTGTCGCGGATGTAGTCTCCAGTTGCGCTGCAAACTTCATAAGTACACGATACTTTGTTGAGTTTCGTCGGCTGCTCGTCAATTAACGTCAATTAACGTCGTATCCGGTGATGTATGTAAATTGTTTAGAGAGAGGAAGCTGAAATACCTCGGGGAAATGTAAAATGATGGAAGGCTCCGCGTTTTCTGTTCTGAACTCGGCCAAGCGGGCCGAACAAGCTCGCGTGAAAGTTACGAAATCGTTAAAGAAACATCAATACTGATTTATGACAACGAAGAATGGAAATAAAATTACGTTCCAGTCGAAGAACGTCCAAATCCAAAAAATCAAGAGATACAAATTAAGCTCTACGAAATTGTCTTTGCGAGCGTATTTGTGGATGGTAAAATTGTGTGTCAAATTCCCTTTCATTTGTGGCTCATACATAAATTCAGTGATCGTAATTACAGGCACGGTAAAAGTAATGCGTCGGGCAAGAGTAATTAATGGCGACGTTTAATTGCGCGATTGATCAAGAAAAATAGAGCGGTAATTTTTTAGCCAGCTGCGATTAAAGCAATCTCTACAGTATCCTTTTATCGTACATA
>NW_027581342.1:0-4410 GCF_028453695.1 Augochlora pura
AAAAAAAAAATAGTGTGGAAAGTACAGTGTTAGTGTTCAACAGATACTGTTACTTATAGTGCCTCACATGCAGTTAATTGGCGTGCAAATAATAAGTCTATCTTGTACCAGGTAGATAGGCGAAATGTTAAAAAACATTTCGTGTGATCATTAATTTCTACTTAGTAGGCAAGCTTCATCAGTGTTTATGTGACATAAAGTATTCAACGTATACACGTATGTACAGATTGCAAACACTTCAACATTAAATTGACGCATAGTGCACAACGCATAATCGGTGAGACCAATTAACAAAGCATCAACATATTCGTCCGAGGAAACAACTCTCACTTATCTTTAGGAAAAGAACCCACAATCGAACTGAGATTAAAATGAACAGTTAGGAGTATAATTTCCATAATAAAACGAGGGAGAACAAATGGAGGTGTGAACTGAAAATTCAACGAGCTTTTACGATAATCAATTTAAGTATTTTTATGTCTAAAATTATAATTTCAACGATTAGTATAAGTTTGAGAATATACTCCGCCCAATCGGTTGAAGATTATGAATAAATAATAAAAATAAAGCGTTCAATCGCAAGAAAAGACACGCCTAATTTGGTCAGTTTTATTTTTGGTAATTACGGCACCAAGTCAAGATAAATATTTTTGTTAATTTTAATTGTTGAAACAAATGTCAAGAAATGAATATTAAACTGATTATCGGATTAAATAAAATAGATATGAAATCATTAAAATAAATTATGTACCGGGTATACAGCACACTATCAGGGAAGGCCCAGTGATGCAATTTATAAATGCGTTGATTCAGCTTGCCCATTATTCTTAGTATCTAGACATTTGTCTGCAAGAAAGATGTTTGCTTATTATACAAAATTCATTCTGCTTACCCGCCAAATTAGGCCATCTAAAATATATTGAATAATATACTGTATACAAGGTTTATCATTTGCAATTTCGTTTTTATCATTAGAATGCTAATTACGCACAAGACTCTACGAGAACACGAAATTAAAATAACAAGATTAATTTTACGCGATAAAGTCTGTTTGATGCCTCCTTCAGTATCTCACGAAGTCGTAAATAATTTAATACAAAACTCAGTTACGTTCGAAATAATGTACTACATGTGTTTCAATTACGAATGTTCACTATTTGTGCTGTAAAAATTTTGTTAACAGATTAAACACCAATTTAATTCTTCAGAGAATTTCTACTATAACAAAGCTGTTGCTTTTTCAGACTTTTTAATTTGTTCAGAACTTGGGAAAATTTAACAAGTTAAGAGCCGCAAGTTACTGGAACAAGAAATAATAAAAAAGACAACTTTGTTCTTGTCGTCTCTTTCTTTTTCACTATTTTTTATAAGATAAAAAAGATCTCGGCACTTAACATGTTAAGGAAAAATTAATAGTGATACCTCCTTAATTTTGACCCAAAATTCTGTCCACTTAACTCCATACTTGCGAACAGTTCATGCACTGCATAAAAATAATTAAGTCTCATTAAACCGTTCAAAAATTCCTATTTCGTGTTCATTCAAAATCTAGAATTGTTCAAACAGTTATTAGTGACGATCCTCGACAGATTAAGAGATAAAATACAATATCACGATTTTTTGTTTTACCCATCAGGCAACTATGTTGCAATTAATATATAGTGTGCATATACATGTAAAAGCGGTGATGCACTACGACTCACAATACCTACGTTGCAATGTGAGCTATTGACACAAGACAGTGGCACACAGGCTTGGGCATTCAAGACACTTTTATTTAAATAATTCTCTAAGCTAAAGTATATTTTTTACTGGTAGGGTAATGTGTTATTTTTTCTATTTTCTCTAACATAGAATAGTTTTACTTCTAATTAAATGTGTCTGTCCATGCCGGAACAGTAACAATTTCAAATATTATAAAATTCGTATCAACTTGTGTATACACTTGTGTATTAAACATCAAACTGATTAATAGCGACTTCCATATGAGCATGCAAATGAGGTGCCAAGACAAGAGAGTCCCTCGGTCTCCTGAGTCTTTAGGATCACTTACCTATAACGGTGAGATCGACTATCGCCTTGTCTTTCTGTATGTGCAACGCGGTCATGAAGAAGAACAGGCTTCCAATTACCTCCACGAACATCGTCATGAACAAGGCGTATTGCAAGCTGCGAAATTCGACGAGGGTATTGATCGACGGATCTATCGGCGACGACTTCATCGAATGAGCCACAGCCACCCCTGGAAGAAGAACCGTTTTCAGACCTTCTGACACCTGAAAGCAATTAATCAGTGTATAAACAAGTAATTGTACAGTGTGATTCGTTTGCATTTAATAAAGAAATTCTTGTGCCATCATATCAAATGTACAAAAAACGCGAATATTTACCAAACCAATAAGGTAAGGGCTTCCTGCGTCCCCAAAGGCATGTGCAATGAGTATTTGGAAGGCTTCAGCAGTGGACCTTCTTGTCGGTATCACCACGTACTGTAACAAATGAATGGAATCAGTTGTAATAATTCACTGTGATTCGGCGCGCAATTTTTTAAAGTTAGAAGGTATTAATACCAGGAGTATGTCTGCTACAATAGACCAATTCAGGTTCAATGATAACTGTCCAAAAAATATTAACGTGTAACATAGAGCAGCATTTGTGTTTGCAACAACAGTAGCAAAGAACAACAGTGGGACACTGACTAAAAGTCCCACGGCACAAATTAATGGATCGGCGTGGGGCCAATGCACCCTTAGTCTCTGAGCTATGTACGAGCCTAATGGCACCCCTATTAAACCAGATGCCATGCCTATTAATCCAAATTTGAACGATACGCTGAAATATTGGAAATATTTACCGCGGTTACATTTATTAAACGATCTTGATTAAAATTATCGTAAAGAGAACGAAAGGAACTCACTCGTCCGGATCAAGACTACTCGAATTCGGATGCAATGCAAATGCCAGCTGCAAGAACGTTGGTGCCCACCAGGCTAGTGCACCGGTTACGAAAGCTACACACGTAAATCCGGCAGTAGAATACATAAAGCTTGAACTAAAAATCAAAGAAAATAATAAATCATGAAATAACAATTGTAATGTAACGGTTTATGTGATCATCATTAATTTGATATTGACTTTTTTAATAACTCCTTAATATCACTGGACCATGAAGTGTTCCTCAAATGAATTCCACCTTCTCTCTCCCCTCTGAGCGGGTCTCTTACTAATGTGAGTAATAAAATAATTGCTATTATGCCCAATGCAGGAGTGATCCTCAAACCCCATTGCCACACACCAGTAATTCTTGCAGTTTCACCTCCTGCTATATATCCTAATCCACTGAAAGTTACATATACAAACTTGTTATGTTTTGTATACTGTTTTACAATTGAAACTCTGAACATTATTAGCTTCAAACAACGCGTCATTCAAGTACCTTCCAACTGGTATAGCAAAATAGAAAATTGCCAACATTTTAGACCTCATGTCTTTAACAAACAGGTCACTTATTATTGTAGGAGCTATGGTCGAATAACTAGCTTCACCAATACCAACTAAAGCTCTGAATATGAGAAACCATCCAAATGTCTGCGAATATAAGCATTGCCTTTAGAATTAATTTAATATTGGAATCAAAGAATGTGTCTTTACCTTCATGTATGAGCCAATAAACGTTGTCAAACACCATAGGAACACACCGCTGCTCATTATGATCTTCCTGTTGTACCTATCTCCCAAGTAACCAAACAATGGAGCAAACACCATGTAGCTCAATATAAATGCAGTTTGCAGCAACCCGGATTCGTCATTGCGAATTTTAAAGTCGTTCTTTATGTTGTCCAACATGCCTGTAACAATATCATGGGAAATAGATTTAAAACGACTGCTGAAATTTATACGTTTAACCTGATACTTGTCACTATACTGATTGTAAATACGAACCAGCGATCGTAAAACGGTCCATATAATTGATCAGATTCACGAAACATAACACAGCGACCGTAATCCAGTCACTCTGACTGACCAAACGGAATTCCGACGGCATTGTTCCTTTTCTTATGCGTCTTTCACGGGAAGAGTTTTGGGCATTCTCTGCGTTCACCATATGATAATCATAAGATGTGACTTGCGGTGTGATGGTATCATCGGCCATGACTCGGTCGATACGTGTCGGTTGCCAAATGCTTTTTACATTGGCACTGATTTCTTCCTTTTTCTAAAATCGTCTTAACCTACCCGTGTCCCATCGTTATAACCTTAAAAGTAAAACGGGACGCTAATATTAAGAAAAGACCATCCCACCGCACACTGCACCGATCACACGCAGAAAATTATTCACATGAACTTATTATTTAGATTATCAAAGCTGACCGTTACATTCGGGCAGCATGCGTACGAATTATAATCCCT
>NW_027581343.1:0-4407 GCF_028453695.1 Augochlora pura
AAGTGGTAGCGTGATTATTGGTGTCACTCGTGACGAGTAAAGGGTTTGAAGGGGTAGATTAGGGGTTGAAGTTAATTCTAGCTTATCTAGCTTGTTTATTTTTAAATAATTGTTATATAGAGTCAATTTTATATGCACACATTACAGTTTTGTAAAATGTAAAAGTCATGTAAAATGGAAATACACTGGGAATCAATTATGGGGTAGATTATTTTTTATTTATAATTAAAACGGCGTCTAGCGCAAAGGGTGATAAATGCAGAGTAACAAAGTTATTTAAAGTATTATAATCTGTTATTAATTAGTTATTGTTATTTGCTTTCTTTAGTACAAATTTTTTATTTTTATTAAGAAATATACATATTTATTAAGAAAAATAAGTAACAGGATCTTCGTGACACTTTTAATCCATTAAGGGTTGAAGTTAATTCTAGCTAAACCATTATATTTTATTTTTAGCCAGGGTACAAAATAATAACAATATTGACTTTCTACCTAAAGCATTGCATTTCATTTCTGTCCACAGTACAAAATAAAAACGATACTTAAAATCGCAGTGAAATCACATTAATATTACAATAGAATCATCTTAATATTGCATTAAAATTGCACTAAAATCGCCTTGCATTAAAATCTAATTCTACCTAAACTATTGCATTTCATTGCTCTCTACAGTATAAAATGAAAACGATATTTAAAATCGCAATAAAATCGCATGAAAATTGCATTAATATGGTATTAAAATTACCCTATAATCGCTTTATAATCTGACTACACACGTTGCATTTTCCAGCATCGCGAAAATAGGGTTTCGTCCGCTCCTGAAGCAAAGCGTTGCATCGCGCGTTTCGCACCGGTCCGCATCGTTCGCCCCGTTCTGCCGCGCCGGCTCTCAGAAACTGTCGTTTCCCTCCCTTTGTATCTTTTTCCGGCGCGGTCCCCCGCCGTCCTCTCTTTTTCTCCTTCTCTCTTTCTTCCTTTTGAATTCCGGTCGCCGTGCGCATGCGTCGCACGGGCTCGTCTACGCGAAAAGAAACAAGTAATTTCGCGGTGAAAATCCCTGTCCGGCGGTGGAGAGAGAGAGAGAGAGAGAGAGAGAGAGAGAGAGAGAGAGAGAGAGAGCACGTCATTTGAAACGGAACACGCGGGGCCCGATCTACCGGGTGGACCGGAAGTTGCGCGCGATTCGACCGGCCTCCCGGTATCACGGTCGCGACCGTTCCAAACGTTTCGCGATTAGTTTTCGTCGCCGGAAGCGGCTTATTTGCGCCGAAATCCGGTCGGACGACGACCCTCCGTTCGTTCAACCCTTAATCGATCCGTTCACTCTGGAGAATGTTCTAAATGTATATGCTCTAGATGACAATGTTTAAAACTAATACATTAATAAATAGTTAGACAGATAAATTATAATAAGTAAAAGGTAATAAGCGATTGCTTTTTATGAAGGCTCTGGTCTTAATAATTAATTTTTAATAGACAAGTAGTGCCAAATTCCTGCTGCCATGTTTCTTCTCCATACAAAGGGCACAGCCGATTAAGATGGTCAAAACTGCCCTTAGAGGTTTTTCAATGAGTCATACATCGTTCGATGGCTGACCAATAAAAACTCATCTGTGCAAAATTTTAACCCTGTAACTTGTCCGTGAGGGTAGTTACAGGATATATTAGATTTCGCGGTTTTCCGGCATTTTAGTATGTTGACTCTTCGTCCTGGAAACCAATTCTTTTTTATGACTTCCTTTTATAAGAAAGTTTTCTTTTGTGCAAACGGCCAATGGGTCCGTGGATGTTGAGGCTGAAGATGCCGGAATGAAGGAGGTTTGTAATGATACGGGCTGGTCCAAGGATGTAGAGCCTGATACATTCCACATTTCTACATTCACACATTCCACATTCCTAATTTCTACATTCCTACATTCCACATACCTAAATTCCCACATTCCACATTTCTACATTCACACATTCCACATTCCTAATTCCTACATTCCACATACCTAAATTCCCACATTCCACATTCCAACATTCCTACACTCCTACATTCCTACATTCCTACATTCCTACATTCCTACATACCGACATACCGACATTCCTACATTTCTCAATTCCACATTCTACATTCCCATTTTCCTACATTCCTACATATCTGCATTCCTACAATTCCACGTATCCACGTTTACATTATACATGTACGTTCGTATTTCGTTGAGATGTTCACCACACGCAGCAACATATACATATTAGTTAGTTATGCATTACTTTCTAATGTGCATACGTCGTTTGCGAAAATGAACGAATTTCAAGAAGCTTTTGATATGTTGATGGTGCTGGAAGGTTCAAAGTACAAAGTACAATGCTCAATGTTCAATGTTCAAATTCAAGTTGAAGTTGAAGTTGTAGCTGATTTACATCTTCAATATCAATTTCAATTTCAACTTTGGACTCTGAACTCTGAACTATGGAGTCTGGACTCTGGACTCTGGACTCTGGACTCTGGACTTCAACTACAACTTCAATTTCCAGCACCATGAACATATCAAAAGCTTCTTGAAATTCGTTCATTTTCGCGATCTGTCGTATGCACATTAGAAGGTAAGGCGTAACTAACTAATATGTTAATGTTGCTGCGTGAGATGCACTACTCAACATAACACGAACGGGGTTGTATAATGTAACAATTGTAAACATAGATATGTGGAATTGTAGAATTGCAGAATTGCTGAATTGTAGAATTGTAGAATTGTAGAATAGTAAAAATGTAGAAATGTAGGAAAGTAGTAATGTAAGAATGTAGGAATGTGCAATGTAGGAATATGCAATGTGGGAATTGTAGGAATGTAGGAATGTGAATGCTGGAAAGTGGGAAAGTAGGAATGTAGGATAGTAGGAATGTAGGAATGTGGGAATGTAGGAATGGGGAATGTGGAAACGTAGGAATGGGGAATGTGGGAATGTAGGAATGGGGAATGTGGGAATGTGGGAATCTAGGTATGTAGGAATGTAGGAATGTAAGAATCTAGGAATGTAGGAATGTGGGAATGTAAGAATGTAGGAATGTGGAATGTAGGAATGTAGGAATGTAGGAATGTAGGAATGTGGAATGTGGGAATTTTGGTATGTGGAATGTGGAATGTGTGAATGTAGAGATGTAGAATGTATCAGGCTCTACATCCTTGGACCAGTCCGTATCATTACAAACCTCCTTCATTCCGGCATCTTCAGCCTCTACATCCACGGACCCATTGGCCGTTTGCACGAAAGAAGACTTTCTCATAAAAGGAAGTCATAAAAAAGAATTGGTTTCCAGGACGAAGAGTCATTTTTACCCGTATTTGCTGAAGACGGAAAGCTTAGAAGCAAAATTAATGAACTGTAATCTAAAGAATGTTAAAGAAAGCCGTAATGGCGAACATATGTAGTTAGAGAATGGATAAAATGAGAGATACTACAAAACTATTTTTGTATGTATGTTGACTTAAATATTTTCCAAATGTTAACAAAACTTTTTTTAAGACATGACAAAAATATATGTAAAGTCATTTAAATAAACCATGTGATATAGTATTGGAAAAATAAAAAGGGTTTTACGAAAGAAAAACTTAGCCTCCGACGGGATTTGAAGCCGAGCCCAGCAGCTCCGAAATCGTACGCTGTAACAATCGCCATAATCGATTGAGATGTAATGAGCGGAAACATTTCGGCATATATTCCACTCGTTACAATTTTTTTGCTCGCTTAATTTGCATCTTCCGGGTTAAAAAATTATTTATTTCGATGAAACAACGTTTAAAATTACATAATCCACTCTCGCGGTAAGCTAGAAAAGTAGTAGCTTCATTCTGACAGAAAAAAACATCGACACATTGGGTTTTCATTTTTTTTGACAATGTTGCAGGTTGGCAAAAAATCTGAGAAAAATTGAATACACGAGCCGTGATAGTACCATATCAGGGAATTAATATAAAAGTTTTGAATATAATATAAAAGTGAGAAATCTTCAATTTTCCGAATTTTTGGGGGTTTTTCATTTTTGATAATCACAGCTTGCAACTGAAAAATCTGAAAAAGTTCTATAACATGCGGCTTGATGTCCAAAATAAGCCATATTTTTTTCAAAATTTTAGAAAGCCGCTAAAGGTGGAAAAATGCCGGAAAACCGCGAAATCTAATTTACCCTGTAACTACCCTCACGGACAAGTTACAGGGTTAAAATTTTACACAGATGAGTTTTTATTGGTCAGCTATCGAACGGTGTACATATAACTCATTGAAAAACTTCTAAGGGCAGTTTTGACCATCTTAATCGGCTATGCCCTTTAATTTTATTAAGTCAATGTTATTAGTGTTGTTAGTGTTACTGCAAATTAATACTAATATGTGATGATACTATTATTATTGTAATTCATG
>NW_027581344.1:0-4407 GCF_028453695.1 Augochlora pura
AATTGTCAAAAAGATTACACACAGTCCGATCGATAAAACGCGTAACAAAATTAATCTTCTAAATATATCGACGCAGCTAAGTGGTTAATAGCCTAGTATTACTGTATCTGTAAATCGGATTTTTGAATTCTATAGAGCGTCTAGTTACGAATCCCATAGACCTGGGAGCCGAGTTACCGAGAATTGGTCAGCGAAGGAAAAATATAAATTATTATATATCTGAAACCCGCAGTCTCCGTACCAAAATTACGCGGCGAGTTTCCTCGTCGCCTTTCGTCCGGACTTTTCGAAAAGAGATTTCCGAGTAGCTCGCGGGGCCGCGCGGCTTCGTGGCCGTTCAGGAACCGGGCGGTGTGTACACGAGGGTCGCATGCTAAGAGCATCAGAGGATCGAGTTTTTAGCCGAGTTTCGTTCGCCGGGTAAACAGAAGGCGCAGCGAGCCGTGGAAAACTTACTTAAACGCGTTGACCGTCCAGAGCTGATTCCGGAAGGAAGGAAGGAGAAGAGGAGGAAGTTTCCACCGGGGTCCGGTTGCCCTCTGGTTTTCTTCCCGTAATTCGCAACTTTCGAATCTCCGCCGGAACTTTTTCTTATTGTCCGACGGGGAGGAGTTCTCGGTGTAACTGTTCCGCGATCGGGCTGCTACAATTTGCATTCGAGTTATTAACGTCGAAAGTGGGAGGGGGAGAGCGTTCGTCCCGGATTACGCGAGCCGGCCTCTCGTCGACGTCGGCGACGATTACCGCCCCTCCATCCCCCTGCAATATTTACCAGCCGGCCAAATCGCAATTTGTATTCCGTGTAATGTCGCCGGACAGCTCCACCCCTCCGAGGAATTAAACTTAACCCTTTGCACTCGAGTGGTGACTCTGAGGCACCATTAAAATTGTTACGGTACATTTCAAAATAATATTTATATTATGAAAAATTAAATTTCAAAAATTATTAAAAGTATAATTGTTGTTGTATGAGATACAAGATACAATTTCATATGCAGAAAAAATCATTTTGTCATATAAAATGGAAATGCAATATGTCAGAAAAGGAATTTTAGAATTACTGTAAAAATGGCTTCGAGTGCAAAGGGTTAACAGTGGTCAAAACACGGTCACTGTCCATGCTTCGGGCGTACCTTTCAACTTCGTCTACTTCTCGGCCCGGTCAAAGGTAATCCGTCGCGATCGGACCCGGCGTAAATACGATAGTTGATAATCGAAGCCGACCGCCGCGAAATTAGAATTCGGTACGCGACCGTTCGTAACTCGGTTCTCGATACGTGTGTACCTGCCGTCATTAATTTCGCACGCCGGTATTTCAGCACGATTTTACCGACAAAGCTGCGCAATCCCGGCAAACATACACTTTGCCAAAGCCGTCGCTAAATCTCTACGCGGCATACAAATGTTTCTATTGTATTACGAACGGTCGTTTAATCCTCCGTAATCGAGCTATCATCGAGTAACGTAGACGTTGATTAATAACGCGGTTTAACCGCGCCCGAACGGCGATGAAAATATTTTAAAGAATCGGCGAGAAATAAAATTTATTGTATGTTATCGTGGTTTACTTTATTACTGTATTATAATTTATAGTAATTTGGTGGCGAACTTTATCACATTTGTCTATCAGCGATTTGTGTAACAGGGTTTGGTAACATAATTTACTAAAATTAGGGTACTTTCGAAGTGAAGGATTCTTGAGGTAATTTCATGTAACTTTTTCCTTTGCGAAAATGCAATGTGAAGCTTCGTTTGCGAGTTATCAGTGAAAAACGCTGACCAATAGGAAGCTCGAACGCCTGGCGAGAGGCGGTCGAGTGAACGAAGCTCCCTTCCGCCGATTGGCTCGACTACCACGCGCCAGCCGAGCTCGCCTCTCATTGGTTAGCATTTTTCATCAATAACTCGTCAACGACGCTTCGAAGACAATTTTTGTAAAGGAAAAAGTTGCTTCAAACAACCCCAAGAACACTCCATTTATTAATTCTGAATAATTTTTGATACACCCTATATATACGAACTTAATACGCGGAGATTAAAAGTTCCAATTGCCACTTTAACGACAGTTAAGTTATCCAATGTTAATCCAATCAAAGGATTGCGTGAATGGAAGCATTGTGGATCTTTTTGGCGAATTTCTTTTAGCTTCGAGTTTTGGTTTGGCAAAAAGCGAGAGAAAGAAAGAACGAAAGAACGAGCGAGAGAGAGAGAGAGAGAGAGAGAGTGGGGAAGAAAGAGAGAGAGGGAGAGAGAGCCGCGCAATTTGCAGCAGCGCGAAACGCCGCGCAGAGAGCCCTAATTAACGCCGTGGAAAAAAATGATTGTCCCTTCGTCCATCGATATCTCTCCACTTGCCAAGAGTAATTACGCTCGGAGAGGTCCGTATAAATAAAACGGGGCCGGGCCCAGCGACGCGGCCGGGCGACCGTTTAACTTTGTACTGGCGGGGCACGCCCACCGACACTCCGCCGGCTGAGGACCGCTTTCTAATTTACTCGACAGCTTCCAACCGAATTGTAACACCAGTCAGCGACCGCACGGCTTCCGTGCCACCCCTCATTTCGCTACCGTTACACTCCCGTTCATCCCCCACGAGATGCACGGCTTTTTATCACCGGTGCACCATGCCGCCTATGATTCCCTCCTTTCGAATTTTTATTCGAAAATTTTCCTTCAACGAATTTATAAAAAAGGCTCCTTTTTATTACTTGGGAGCTTTTTAATGTTTTTTTAGATATTAATGCTTTTTAATATTTTTCTAAACGGTTTCTAAATGGTTTAATACAGATTTTTATATCTGTTTTATAAATGTAAATAGAGAGATTTAAAATCACCTGGATGCAATATAATTTATTTCACAGAGCAGTGGAGATTTAACCCTAACCTAACACTCGAAGCTATTTTATCTTACATTAAATAGGACAATATTACATTTAATAATAGTAATAACTAGCATAACAAGTCGTAACAAATAGTACAATATATAATAATAAATACTAACAAATACTGTAATAAATAATAATCAAAATCAGACACAGTAATCCCGCAAGTACAGGCAAAGAGAAAAAGGATACTTGCATTTCCAACAATTTTATATAAATAGAAATAGAAAATACAAGACGCTGCTAAAATTATTTAAGAACGCAAAGCAGGCGAGCGCCCTTCGCCTCTCATCGAAGTACCGACACGGCCGACCTTTTTATCGTAGAACCGACACGTCCGACCTTGGTCACTCTTTGTCGCCAAAGAGGTCGCGGCACCGCCGTCTAGCTTATCCGCGACACGTTCGCTCTCTCGATACGTTAAAACTCCGCTTGACGAATGAGGCGGTTTAATAATCGTCGGCTCCGTGTGATCCGGTGCCCGGTACTCGCATCGTTAACGCTATTTATCGCTCGTTACCCGACGTCTTAACACCCGACGGGGGGTTACTCGGCCGGCGGCAGCCCGGAGGCGGGCGACGGGGGAGGGGGGTCGCCCCTCGGTTTTTCCTCCTCGCGCGCGCACGAGATCCGATCGCGGATGATCGATCGATCCCGGGACGATCTCGTCCCCCGCCGGGGAGGGGGAGGTAGGGAGTGGAGGGCAGGGGGTAACTCGTTTGACTTGTCAATCGTTAAAACGCTCCCCTTAACCCGTGACCGTGCGTATTCATCGTCGGATTAGCGTCGAACCCGCGCGAAGTTCTCTCCGGCCGATCGTTTTCTCCTCTTTTTTCGCGCTCCGGTCACGGTCGCCCGAATCGTTTCTTTTTTTTCCTTCGGCGAGCACCGCCACGGATCCGCAAGCGAGGAGAGTACGCACGTTCGCCAACGGCGGCGGTCCCGGACGCGTCAGCGATCCCGGCGATCGCGTCGCCGAGACGTCGAGAACGAGTTCCACGGGCGTCGCGCAACGGCCCCGAACGAACGTGGGGTGGGGAGATTAAAGGGAGCCTACTCGCGCTCGTCTAATTATCATAAATACCCAATGGTCGTATACCATGCGGTCTAGCATCGTCCGGCCGGTATTTAATGCCGATCGTCCAGATATCCGGGGTACCGATCGTTACTCAAAATTGTACATCGTCGCGCGGAGCCCCGGTTATCCTTCCCGACGCGTTCTTTAATCGAATAGCTAACGACGCACCGTAACGCGCCCCTCTCGCTCCGGATATTTCTCGACGATCGTCAAATTCACTTAAACCCCCCCTCGCTTCTTGCCACGAGCGTATTATGCGAACGCGAGACCGGATTTTTATGCCGGGCCACTTTAGATCGCATCTAACGGGCTCGGCTCGTTTAATGAATTAATGAGCGTAATAACGAGCGATAAATGGATCCGCGCGGATCTATGCCTATGGGATGTGGACTCGGATCTCGTCGACGATTCGAGGGAAGTGGTCAAAGATAAATTTAAGGGAGCTTG
>NW_027581345.1:0-4407 GCF_028453695.1 Augochlora pura
TTGGTTGGTAGAATATTGGTGAGCGGCCGAGCGACTGTGAATATGCATTAGTGAAATATCGGTGTGAGTTAGAAATGACTGTGGCACGGGTCTCTGGGCTCCGATGGTCGGAAGGTTAATGAGTGCGATACAGCTGCAGCGTTACGTGTTCAAATATATCCGTGTCTGTAGGGAAAAAAAAACCGTAAAATTCATCTTTTGCATTAATTCAGCTAGAATGTTGAATTTATAATGTGGTAGAAAAAAATTGTGACCGCAGAACCAACAATATATTGCCACTGAAGATAGCAATAACGAGAAAAATTAGTGATCGGAATTTTAAGTGGTCATATTTTAATTGCAATCGCATACATTATCGTACGTTCGTTGTATGTTCCTCTTTGAACCTGAATACTTTTTACTCAGATAAGAAACAATTGAGAAGGATGCATGTGTATTTTGCTAAATGTACACAGTTTCTATTTGCATGACTGAAAATATAGTTCCTCTACTTGTCCAGCTAAAGACGTACATATTCTACTCGTCTGACCAAAGATATACCTACTCTACTCGTCTGACCAAAGATATACCTACTCTACTCGTCTGACTAAAGATATACCTACTCTACTTGTCCGATTAAAGACATACTTATTCTACTTGTCTGACTGAAGACATACGTGCTCCATTTGTCTGATTAAAGGCATATCTACTCTACTTGTCTGGCTAAAGACACGTCTCTTTTACTCGTCTAACTAAACGTATACCTCTTCCAATAATATAAATAAAGACATACTTGCTTTACTTGTCTAGCTAAAGTACACAGCTTCGACTTGTCCGACTAAATGTACATAGCTTCTACTTGTCTGACTAAATGTACACAGCTTCTACTTGTCTGACTAAAGACACGCAACTTTTACTTGGCTGACTAAAACACACCATTTCTACTTGTTTGGTTAAAGACACACGTTTTCTACTTGTCTGACTAAACACGCCATTCTACTTGTCTGGTTAAAAGCACACGTCTTCTACTTGTCTGACTAAACACACCGTTTCTACTTGTCTGAATAGCGGCACGCAGCTTCCATTTCTTTGGCTAAAGGTATACCGTTGCAACTTAATTCACTGGAACAAAGGTTTCCGCGCTTAAACAGCTAGCAGAGACTAACTTTTTAGCTTGCTACATTTAATAGTTTCGAATTTAAGAATCTCTGCCACTATCGAACCTCTGAGCTAAGAAACTTAATTTGATTTATCTTCACAATTCTTGTATCTGAGAAAGTTGTTCTATTGTACGTCACAAGTACATTTAACATATAACTTGTAAATATATTTAGTACAGCATGTATAACATACACCAATCATAGTTGGACATATGTTAAATAAAAAATATTGTTCCAACTGTATCGCACACACATTTTGAGTTGATAAGAAATGCGGGCGCATGCCGGATCTCTCACTTACACAGCTGCACTCGAAACTGGATGGAGTGCTCGAGACCGGCGCGCGAGGGTGCATGCGAGCGATTCGTAAAGCCGTTTAAACCGCATCTGACACCGATTCAGAGAGTCCGATCGAGTCCGGTTCCTTTTCCAGGCGCCCGGTTGCGCCAGACGCCGAATCCGATTTTTCACAATTCACCGGTCGGCCGGTGCGTAATTTAGTATTCTTTTGCCGCGCAAACGGATGAGAAATGGTGAACGGACGGTAGTAGGAAGGCGGGGCCGGTTCCTGGTCAGACCAGGATGGTAGGACGTCGACGTGATTTCGAGGAAAAGTGAAAAAGTATACGTACGAGGTAGCGAGAGGTGGAAGGATGCGCCGGGCCACGCTACAGATTAGAGATATTTATGGTCCAGTAAATCAGATACTGTCTCCTCTTTTCCGTGGATCCTCGCGCGACGTTGATTCATCAATATAAGCTTTTTTCCGGGCGGCCAGTGTTCCTCGATATACAACGGCTCGTAAATGTAAAGGCCGTAAGAGAAGGGGGGAGGGGGGAGGAGGAGGAGGAGGAGAAAAAGATCGACCTTGCGCCGAACGAGACGTCGACCGTAATGCACCACCTGGCGAATTGCAGCGAGCCGCATCTGGCCAGTGTTCGACGTATCACCGGATTTCGATGTTACACGACCACACCCGGTCGGAAACTTACGACCCAGTCGGTGTTAAGTACTACTTCGTGCCTCTCTTAAATTCCGCCGTTCCGTTTAAACACTTTTATTCTGTCGCGGCCGAACACGTGTTACATTTGTTGTCCGTGGAACGGTGCCCGTTTTATCGCCGAAAAGGAACGTTCGCGAACAGTTTTTCACCGCGATCGCCTCGTAACTTTGCCGGCTCACGGAATATTCCCAGATGATGTTCCCGGCTTTTCGAACATCCATTTTTATACGCATTATTAACGCGTCGCGGCCGCGCCGCTCTCTCTCTCTCTCTCTCTCTCGGGCTCAACTGCTCTTTGATCGTTCATGGACCGTGTATTTTTGTTTCGTTGTCACTTTTTTTCTTCGACCAGATATTTCTTTATTTAGTTTGCCCGCCGTCGAAGCTAATTGAATCGTGAATAAATGGAATCTTGTGATCATTGTATTATAGAACAGCTGTAGAAGGATTATTCTGCGAGTTGTACTGTTACTTGTTACTATCTTCCGGATATACGTCTATATTTTGTAAGAAAGTATATTGTTAGATTGAGTTCTTTCTGTGGAAGTATCTTACATTAGCTTTATTATGTTAATTTATTATCTTGTATATTTTTGAACTTAGTGTCGCATATATCTTTTCGTTTAGTATCTTACATAGCTTTTAGTTTGTTATCCTATATCGTCTTATATTATATTATATCTTATATTGATATATTTTACATATTATATTATATCTTATATTAATATATATTTCTTCCTTCGTAACAATATTATATATTATATATAATATTATCTTATATTATATATTTTATATTAGTCGAAAATGTGTTTGCAGCAGTTAGAACGATATTTTGAATTAAAAACCAGAGTTACCCAGTTCGTTTAAAATCAGTGTCAATGATGTCATTGTCGACATCAGATCCTATATAAATTTTAAGAAAGTTAAAAACGCGGTCCACAATATGTCTGGAGTACGACTAAGAATTAAAATCTTTTATAGTGACACAAGTGCCTCGATTGAACACGTCAACAATTTGTTGAGAGTGCTACAAAATATTTCATTTGTATTGTATTATGTCTTTAGTCGGACAAGAAGAACAGATATGTCTTTAATTAGAGACGTAGGTACGTCTTCAGCCAAACGAGTGGAGGATGCATGTCTTTAGTTGCACAAGTAGGTGTATTCTTAGCCAAACAAGTAGAGAAGGTATTGCTTTACTCAGACAATTAAGGGCAGTATATCTTTATCCGTGCAAGTGGAAAAGGTATTGCTTTAGTCACGGAAGTGGAGGAGGTATTTTCGTAGCCAGACAAGTAGTGCAGATCTGTCTTTGGTCGGACAAGTAGAAGAAGTATTGCTTAATTCGGCCATTCGGGCAAGAAGAAGAGGCATGTCTTAAGTATACACGCAAAACAGCTGTGTCTACGATCAATCGAACGGAATACGCGTTCCTTTAGCTGGAGAAGTAACGGAGAAGTCCGCCATTATTCAAACATTAAAGGAGGCATGCACTTAGCAAGACAAATAGAAGATATATATCTACGGTCAGACAAGTAGGAAAGGCACGCCTTTAGTCAGACGAGTAGAAGAGAGACTGTTCCGATCGAACAGGCTATTATTCTCGTTAAGAGAAAAGTCTTTTTTATTTATTACACTACTGAAGTCCTGCATGGTTTATCAGCGAGAAAGTAAAGAGAAAGTAAGTGTGAAAATGATGAGATTGTTATAGAGTGAATAAAGTTGCTATGAAAACGACACGAACGAAGAAGATGGAGATGTGTACTATCGATTTGTTAGTAGATTGGTGTGGAGTCCTGGACATAGGGCCTCAAGAACGATCTGTAAATAAGAAAGACCAATTTACAGTTTGTGGCGCTAGTAATGGTAAAAGGCTACTTTTGAAGAACCGAACTACATATCAAGTAATTTTAATATTTCGCGCGACGCATATTTTATCGGTTTACAATCTCTTGTTTTCGTACTCAATAGCAATGATAAACCTCGGGGATTTCTAAAGGGCTGCGCGGACAGAGGCCTGAAGGCCCAAGGCAGGCTCGCGACCGTTTCGCGAACGGCTATTTTTACGGTACAGTCAGACCTGGAGGAAATCCCTGTCAAACGTTGCGAAACCACCCCCTACCACAGAGTTTCTTCCTATCCCTACTTAGACATTTTTTCCACCTCTACCAAATTTATCCTGCGACCGAGCTTTCGTAAAAGCTAGTGCGACGATATATAACAGAATCGAATAGAGATCAGAATCGAACAGATAATAGAATCGAA
>NW_027581346.1:0-4406 GCF_028453695.1 Augochlora pura
AAATATCTAAATTTCAATATCTACATTTCAGTATTAAATTTCCCATTACAATAACGTTAATTGCTTCGCTAACGGATCGTTATCGAACCGTAATGCCGGTCGACTCTTTCATCGATCTCTAATCGCATTACTTTCGTTCACCCTTTCGCCCAGTATTTTACTTCGCGGTGACGCGATCTGTTTGCCATGCGCGCGCGCGCGCGCGCTGTATAAAACGGATGGATCAAAGTGCATTCAATAAAAACATGAACGGGAAACAGGGGGGGAGGGTAGAGCGGTAGGGGGTAGGGGAAATCGTTAAATCGAAGAATTACAACGCGATTTAACGGGCGGCCCCGTTGTAATGCGATGGAAAGTAATGCGATTACGGTCATACACGTCCCGCATAATTTCACGCCACGCGCCATTGATTGCCGGCGCGTTTCCGTAAATGAAATTCGACCCTGCCGTTCGCGGCCACCGCCGACCGCGTGGCTGTCGTGATTGTAAATACCCCACTTGAATTCAAAGACAAATTATTGGTGTCGATGCATGACAATCGCGGCACTGAAAACCGGGTAACGCTCGGTACCTAAGAGACCGGTCACGCGATTTATCTGCGCGCGTCGTTGTTGTTTAGCACTGTTTAACGTGGAACCCGTATTTCGAACTTATTTATTCGTTTATTCTTTACTTTTTATTCATTATTTTAAAAGAAAATTAATGGTTCGAGAATTAGGTTTCTGGGAACAGTCTGTACTTATGCGTTTTCTAAAAGAACGTTACAATTTTACATATTTTCGGTACTGATTTAGCACGATATTTTGACATTATTTAAAACAATTTTTTTTTTAAGTTTTTTGAAGTATGTTTGTATTATCATCAAATGTTAATTTTATGCAGTTTTGACACGGATGTAGATTAAATAGGAGACGCAGAAGCGTTCGACGAATTTAGAAGTATTAATGTGTTTTATGTAATTCGTTAACCCCTTATTACACCCTTTATTACTGACGATGAAGATTTCGAACAAGGTCTGTTAGATATCATTATTATCTCTTTCTGATACCTTCAAGTAAAATTTTATTTTTTTTTCACCAATATTCAAGCATTATAATATACATATACATACATTAAATGTAAATATCATTTATCTTCTTATAAGCATCAATATTATTATATTATTTTTTAAATATTAGATACCTTTCGTAGTGAAGAAAATAAATCAAATAAAAATCAAATAAATAAAACAGATATCGTAAAATATAATATAAAAATATAAAATATATAAAAATATTAAATTTAATTATCCTATAATAGCTAAATTTTTTTCAGCTTAATAACAGGTCGGTAAAGTGTTAACAGAGACATCCGAAAGTCCCTGAAACATTCTGAATAATCGCGACAGCAATAAGAGTATATCCGTTGGCCCAAATGAAACCGTGCCGTCTTTTTCTCCACCGAACCGCGAACGGTGCCGGTGCATGTTTAATAAGAAAATTCTACGATTGCGAGGGGGAGGGGGGGCAATAGAATACGAAAGACCGGTGGCGCGGAATACGTGGGTTAAACGGCGAGCGCGACGGGCGGCGTCGACGGTACCCGCGGTGGTCGTTGAAAAAATCATAAAGAACATCTCGAGAAGGGTGCCGTGACCATGAAATGAGCGGTTCCGCGCGGTGAATTCGCCGTTTAAAATAAAGCCCGTGGACCGGGCGCCGCCCCGTACCCGAGACGAGATTATCTCGTAAAATTCGGGGCCCCGGCTGATTAACGGGTATAAAAATGTTTCTTTGAAAGCTGTCCCGCGCGCGCCTTTGTCACGGAGAAGTGGTCCCTTGAAAATTCCCCGGTCGTTTCTCTTATTAATTCAAGAATAACCGGCCGGAAAGAATTGCTCGCCGCCGTTGAACCGCGCGCGCGCGCGCGGAACCCGCCGGTTTCAAACGATTTTTTTTTCCGCGGAGAGAAAAATAATCCCACTACTTGAAGGGTGGAGAGAAGGGGGGGGCGGAGAGAGACAATAGCGAGCGGTGGAGTCGCTAGCCGGGATAATTTCTGCCTGTGAGTTATCCAACGGGCCGGTTCCGGTGCGGTTAACCAATCATAATCGACTGGATCGGGCACGGTTTGCAACGGCGATGGAAAAACGCTGGATTGCCGCGATCTCATTGCGACGACGAGCATTCGCGGGATAAAAAATCGATGCAGGTTTTGTGATAAACCGAAGTTGGTTAAGATCGAAGTACCTATTTTGGAGCACTGCCTCGATTGTGTCCCCTATTTGAAACAGTAGGAAAATAATAAGATAAAAACTAGGCAGACTGTACAAAAATTAATGTAAAAATTTTATCTATATTTTTGAATATTGTTCTGTATAAATACACTCGCGCGAATAATGTTACATAACAATCAGCTGTGAAAAATAATGTTTAAAGTCAACGGTACCTATTACGCAATGGCACCTCGATTTCGACCCCCGCTTAGAACAGTAGCAAAATAATAAAATAAAAAGTAAATAGATCGTAAGGAAGTGAATATAAAAATTCTGCCTACATTTTTAAACATCGTTTCGTATAAATTCCCTCGCACGAATACTGTTTTATGTAACAAGCAGCTGTAAGAAAGATTATTCAAATACAGGTGCGCCTAAGCAAGAGTACATTATATCATATTGCGTCCTGTTTTCGCTGTTCCGATTTACGAGGCATAAATATCGCATAATCTAATATGGGACATAACCTAACAACATAGGAAGGACTAAAAGCGAATATTAAAAGGCAACTTTATTACTATTCCGCCAACGCGCCGACTGATTTTTAAATACTTCAGAGTGCACCGCGTTCCCTAATAACTCCAAACTATCGAACAGTAGTGATAGCATGGTATAACACTTTTAAGTCGTAATAAAATCGATGATAATCTTATACGCGGCGGGGGGGAGCGTTTCATAATAGGTACTTTTGTCTTAACTGCTTTCGAAACTGCTCGGAGTCAGCGCGGTGTTATCGTAAACTCGGGGTTTGCTTAGAGGATGATTTAATCCAAAGTTTCGTTCCGGCGAATAAGAGTGCACCTGTCGGTTCGCGTAGATCCTGCGACGATGTATAAGCAACGACGACGGTGGATGGAGTTATACGGCGTGGACGGGCACGGCGAGACGCGTCGTCCGCCGCGAGTAGCGCTCGAGTGAAAAATCTCCTCGAAATTACGGGGCCATTTTGCAGGACCTGAAAAGGGGGAATAGATAAAAGCTGTTCAATCTAAAAGTTTCGCCCGCCCGGCGCGCCTGCCGGGCCGCGGCAGTTTCCCCGGGAATCCTCGCGAGTATTTCGGCGCCGCGCCGGGTTCGGTGATTAATTTAGCAGACTTCGCGGCGGAAAACTCTGCGCACGGAGCGTCGTAAGTCCTGAACTCGAGTGCTTTAACGATGATTTAGGGGAGCCGTCGCGCGAAATACGGGATCTCGCGAGCCGGTGGGAAACGGGCGCGGGCGACCCAAGGAATCGCCGGACCCGTCCGTCGATGCTAATGGGGATAGAAAGTCCATTATGAAACGTCTCCGGCCGCGCTCCGCCGGCTCTTTGAGACGCGGATTATCCCGGCGGACGGGGGAGCGCCGCGAGACCGACCGCCCATCCCCGCCCCCCACCCGCGTAATATCCCCAGATACTCGATAACTGGAAGACAGCTCGACGACTCGGCGAAAGTATATCGCGCGGGAGCGAGCCGGGAATCCACGGCGAACGCGAGAATGCGCTCCTTCCCGTCTGCTCGAGTTTCAGCGCGGGCCCGGGCCAACTTTCCCGCGGATCATCGAAAACGCCCGCTCGCAGTTCGACGAGTTTAATTCCCGGAAATCCAATATTTTTCTCGCCGGCGAACAGACACGGGGGGGGGGGGGGGGGGGCTCCCGGATTCCCCGCCGCCCCCCTGCTTTCTCGAGCCTCTGTTTCGATTACGTCGGAAAGCAAAGTTCGGCCGCGGGAAAATGAACGCCCGGAGAATTTATGAGGCGCAGGTGGACCGAACGACCGTCAACCGTGCGCCGGAACTCCTGCCACGACGATGGAGTTCCTGCGCCGGGACGCGGAAATAAACGTCCGGAAAAGAGGAAGCAGCCTCGACGCTGCCGCCCCCCCCCCCCCCCCCCGCCTCCGTCGAGTCGATGAAAACTAGACGGTGCTCATTTTTGGCCGGGAGCTGCTGCGAATTGACGGCGCGACAGCGGGCTATTTGGCCGCGATCAGCTTTCTACGAACGAAATATTGCTCCGTTATTTGTTGCTCGTAAGTGTCGTAATATTATATCGTTGGAATGATGTGTACGCGGGATCGTTAGGACATCGTTACAACGGTATAATACGTGTACAGGATATTATATATGCAACATAAATTCTTGCGTTTAACTGCCCGATTCTCAGGGGT
>NW_027581347.1:0-269 GCF_028453695.1 Augochlora pura
TATTCACCTTTGTCTCCGCCATGTTCACGTTTATAATATTCTTCGTATTCTTATAATAAATAATTAAATATATATATATCTGGAAATTACATTAAATAGAGAGAGAAGTTTAAAAAATTGTTCAAACATCCTTCACCATAGATTTAGTAACCATAGATATTTAATAACCATACATTAAATTTCAATACCGTTAATTGTAAGATTGTAAATTTAAAAGATCTACAAATACGTTCGAGCATGTATGAAAGTCTAAACGATTGTTCAAACAC
>NW_027581347.1:369-4406 GCF_028453695.1 Augochlora pura
CATTGCTTGTAGCAAAATTAAAAAATTTAGATAAAGCATTCTTGACAATCTGTATAAATTACTCATAAATGTAAAAAAAAAAATCTCTAAATGTTGACGATAAATTTCTTAGTGTTTCGTCATATTTTGAAGCAAAATTATAAAAATTAGCTGAAGGATACTTGAAATTCTTTTTAATACAATTTCGGAAATATGAAAAACAATGTTTTGTTTAATTGTCACGTAATGATTTAATATTTAAATACTTCTCGAAACAGAAATGAAAAATTCAGAAATTCAGAAATAATTAAAAAATATGAAAACCAAGGTTCTTTAAAATTTGTTTGAAGTAACTTGTTTGTGTTTAGAAAGATGCAAAATAAATTTCTAAATTGTTCTAAACAAAAATTCCTGTATTGACGAATTAAAACCTTTAATAACGTAGATGTTTATGACTGAATCAGTTCAGCTTACCAATTTTTCGAAATTTCACGGTGGCGGAAAATTTTCATAGCATTGCATGCTTACGAAAGCGGGCGGCACGTGCGTTTCTAAAAGATGTTGGATGACCAATTGTTGACCCTGACTCAGAACACCTAACCAACAGATAAAACCAGCCAGCATCGGTGTATTACTCACTATTTTCTCTGACTTTCTATGCTTAAAATTCGAATGAGTCAGAGGCCAACGTCACTTAGTAAAGGGCTAATGGTCATCTCTCACCCCCTAAAACACGAGGATATAAGAATCCTCAAGAATCACGCTACGGGCACTTTTTAGAAAATTTTTCCCGACAGAACACTCGCGCTTCCGAGATAGCCTTAGGAACCAACGTTGTAGTAAGAAACGTATTTAAATAAATCGAGTTATAAAATATAATCGAGTTTCGATACGTGTTCCATCCGAGGTTCCAACAAAGATTACAAAGTGAAAAGCGATACAATAAAATATTGCCGTTGTGATTTCTTGTTGAGTAATTTGATTATCGTTCCACAGGACTGTGTCAGGAGGCAGAAAGATTGTTACTCCCAGGATGTCTCAGTAAATGGCTTTTTCGCAGAACGTCCACCATCGGCTTCCGCCGTGTCCCTTCGTTTCTGGCGTCGTTTACCTGCACACATAACAAAAAATTGGTTTATGCGCAACGACATAACCCATCAAATGTATTAGTTAATTCTAGCAAATCTAAAATAAAATGAATCACACGAAAAGAATCTTTGAGCATGCTTGCTTTCACGAGATTTTTGTGAACTGTGGCAAAATCTTCCTGTACACAGTTCTTGAATTGATTAATTTTTCAACAAAAATGCAATTTTTTTGTAACTCTAACCTGCGTCATAATATTCTACGGAGTTTTCGGAATAAAATTATGTCGTTTATTGTTTAGTCATAACCGCAGAAACGATTGCCGAAATGTGCAAAAGATTGGCCGAAATGAAACCAATATTCTTGGCAGTGACAGAATTAATCAATTAGAGCAACTTGAATTGTAATTTGTTGTTAAACAATTTGATAATATTGTCGAAGTACGTGCGAAAGCTATGTAATAGGTGTTACAGTTTGAGGGTAAAAAATTCTCTGAATATAGCCTTTATCAGATTAATTAATTATTAAATATTCTCCTATAGTAACCATTCCCCAAAACCATATACAAAAATTCATGGGAAAATGATTCTGGTGCACAAAAAACGCGAACCCGCAAAACAGAACGAATTAAATTGATATTTGCCAATTAATTTTTTACACCTCGGACAACGCTGTTTCTTTTAAACTGCAATTTTCAAATGATCCGTATTTTACAGTATTATCCATTAAAAGTGTATCAGTATAAAAAAGTTTATTCGTGTACATAAATGTAATATACATTATCTGCGGATCCTCGTATCTACAGTACAGATATAATAAAACTAGTCGTGTGAAAAATTCGCGTCGAGCAGTCACTTCTCTTTGCAACACGACGCTACGTTCGAACCATCGACTCTCGTGCATCGTGCATAGAGAATTGATAGTTGTTCAAAATCAACATTTGACTAATATCTCTTAAGTATATTCGTCAAAATATATCGTTCAGAAAACATTTGAAAACGTCGTCGAAACATGACATTATTGTTCTTCCTCTTATCGTCTAAAGAACAGTAAAATTGATACTACAGAGAATTGTACTCGCGCTACAAAATAGATTGTTAAAAAGTGAACGAATTAAAAAAACGTAAAAAATGAATGTCTCTTTACAAAAGCAAAAGTCGTCGTCAGTGCAAAAAGAAAAATGAAATATAATCAGTCAGTCAGATGCGATGGAAATACTGTACCCGTTTTATCATTGGCTCTGAAGTATTCTTAATACTTCCCAGTATTTTCTAATCGATTTTAACCGACATTTTGAATTAACAACTATTTCAAATTAATTTCGCTTCTCGATCGATTTTAAAACAACGTCGTTCGCAGATTTTTTTCTCTTAACAATTTTTCAAGATAACTCTTTGATCTTTGAATCACAGTTAAATAATGTAGCAGTTGGCACACTTGGGTTTTGAGAAAATTCGTTTGATAAATTATATAAAATTTGAGATTTTAGATTTTCAAAATTAAGAATTTTGGAATTAAAATTTTGTGATTTAAGAATTTTCTGACTTAAAATTTTGGATTTCAGAATTTTTAATCTCAGAATATTTAATTTAAGAATTTTGAATTTAAAAATTTTGAATTTAAGAATTTATGAATTTTGAATTTAAGAATTATAGATATGAAAATTTTGGATCTAAGAATTTAGAAATAAGAATTTTTATTTTTTAAATTTAAAATTCGGAGGAATTTAAGGTTATATGTATAATGACAATTTAAAGAATTTTTAATTTGAGGGATTTGAAATTTTAAGGTTTCTGAATTTTATCTAGCCGAAAGCGAGAGACATTCCCAAAGTTGTAAATTTGATTTTCCTTCTAGTACCATTCTCAGCTTTCGCTATTTAAAGAATCATGTATTTCGAGGGATTCAAATTTGCAGTATTTCGGAGAATTCTGTCATAACAGCGCTCTGTTTAAAGAAGATAAAATTCTCGAAATTAGAAATTCAACTTTTTTTTACTTGTGTATTCCACCTTTTGCTATTGTAGAAATTTGAAATCCTAATAATTTCAATAAAATAATATTCTATTCAAAACGGAGGATATTCCCGCAAATTAAAAATTCAATTTCACCTGTTCATTCACTCCTTGCAATTTAAAAAATTGTGACTTCGTATGATTTCGAATTTCCAAAATTTCCTAAATATTCTATTTACAGCACGGCAAATTCTCAAAACCGAAGAAATCGATTTCTCTTTTCCCGTATCCTTGCAAAAAATTTCTCAAAAACTGAATCGACTTTCAACAAGTCAATAATCAGCCATCGATTACCGAAAGCACAAAGCTGATCCTAGCAGTGATCAATCGAAAATTGATTCAACACCCGATAACCTCCCCAACTCTAATCCGTTCGGCGATTTAACCGCAAATCGACGAAACCGACTTGCCACATGTAGTAAAGAAAGATCAGTATCGTCGCGAACACTATGAAAAAGTTGGAAGTCTTGTCGAGGACGTTGACGGATTTGCGGTTCGCTGACGCGAAGCTTTGTCCGACGGAATTTTTCGAGTGTAGATCACATTGTTTCGACTGGTAACCGTTCGAACAGCTTCTTTTCTGTTCCGCGACAGACAGAATTTTCTCCTGCTGCTTGCCAAGCTCGGTAACTTTCATTCTGGCGAGCTTCTTTGCGTTCTTTTTCGCATTTAGGCTAACCGGAGACTCGCGACAAGCGTTTTTGATCGCGCCCTTCACCGAGTTCGTTGCTTTCGAAGTCTCTGTTGACTCCGATTTAACTTCGACCGACGTATGATTCGGTTGGTCGAGATTACTCGCAGTCGAGCCGTGCTTTTTCTTCCAGTTTTTCGCGTATTTCGATTGCAGCGGGTCTGGTTTCTTTCGACTCTCGTGATTCAAGCGATTGTTCTTATACTGCTGGCTTAGATCGGCGTTAGAAAAGGAAGTCTGAACCTCGTGGTTGCTGCCACGGGTCTT
>NW_027581348.1:0-4404 GCF_028453695.1 Augochlora pura
AAAGACAGGTAACTTAAACATCGAATCTAGTCTTTCTGAGTCACCTTATTACCGAGTATTTATATAATAATATAATAATACTATATAAACAATTATTTTACATAGAAATCGAAACCGGACGGTCCGATATTTTCTAGACCGCGGAACATTGTAAAATGGGCGGTCCGTTAATCTGGCCATTAGTCTGATTAAAATAATTCCGACCGGTTCGGATCGATAGTCCCGTAATTATAGCATTCGGGTGTGAAGTTCTGAAATCATAATGAAGAAAAAGGGATAGGGGTGGGGGGAGGGGAGGGGGATGGAAAAAAGGAATCGGGAAGGAGCGGAATTTAATCGACGCTGCTGAATGGCGAGCGGAGAGTCGCGCGGGGAGGGGAAGGGAGCGCGGCCCGGTTGATTTCGAATTCAAGTGGAGAAATTGCGGGTGGTCAGGGGAACGGTAAGTTATCGACCGATAAGCTGGTCGCGGGCGCGATGGAAACGGAACTCCGTCGCGCGCTCGCACTTTAGATAATAATCCCGTTCGCCGTGTTATCGCGGCGGCGGCGGGGAACGTTCGTATTTCAATCTCAAAAGGAGACCAGTTCCCGCGCGCCACCCGCGCCGATAGTTTAACCGGCGCAATGTGTGCCCTCTCTGTGTGTGTCCCGCCGCAGGAACCCGGACAACTGATGTACCCCGGCGTTCACAACGTGCGCTACATCGCTTCCGACGCAGCCGGAAATCGAGCAGAATGCCATTTCTCGATACACGTGCGAGGTAAATTTATGTAATACGAACGAAGTCGACCGCGTGGCCAGAGCCAGGCTGTGTGTGTGTGATCGATGATATCGAGAAACGCGACGTCCAACCGTGTACAATGTGCACGGCCGCCGTGGGATATTGATAAGTTCCAGCGAACGGGCCGGCCGCTGATCGCGTGTAAACGCCGATAAGGAATGCCTTCTGTCTCCGCGCGTTACGGCGCGACGCGTGTTCCGCGCGCTGACCGTCCGCGTCGGCTCCGCGACGAGATCGACCCTTTCGGGCGCGACTTTGTTGTAACCGGACCGCGGATGTTCGCGCGCGATAAATATGCAAAATGAGCGCGGCGTTTATGCATGAAAAGTATGCAAAACACGCGGGAATATACGGTGCTGTTGTAATTGTACGCTCGACCGAACTTTTACATTTTCAGCGATATTTGAACTATTTAAGAAAACGTCGCGTTTCCGTATTCCTGTACCATAAATAACAGAAAAGAAAAATTTGTGAACGTAGCTTAGATATTTGTACAAATTACTATTACTATTAGAGATTTGTAAAAATTATTATTACTATTAGATATTTGTAAAAATTATTATTACTGTTAAATATTTGTAAAAATTACTATTGCTACTAGATATTTGTAAAAATTACTATTACTACTAGATATTTGTAAAAATTACACTCTATTTAACTTATCGTCTCTCTAACCACAGAAGAATCAAATTAAAAAGGATACAATCTTAACAAATATCCACGATCTTTAAATTTTCTATTTGAAAATTTCTTTCTTCTTTTTACATTTGTCAATTTACCTTCTCGACTCTTAAAAAAATAGTAAGAACCGTAAAGTAACAAATTAAATAAATTGTTCAACTCTAGCAACCCCCGACCGACGCGGAAAAGTTTGATTCCGCGCGAGGAACCGCGATCGAGGCTCGCGTAATTCCCCGCGTGTCGCGCGCGAAACTAAAATTGCTCGGTTCCGGCGCGAGGCGAGCAAATATTTAATTGGCTCGCGCCGATCAATTCGGTTGTAATGGATTCCGGGGGGGATGGATGCGATCCCCGCCGATGAAACAGTCCCGAGATGAATCGCGCCGATAAGGAAAGAATTATGCTGTCGTCCGGGGGTCCGGTAGGACGTCGTCTCGATAACGTCGATCGTGCGCGATAGAAAACGATTAATCGAACTTATCTGGTGTCCCGTACATTTTCAGAATCCGAGTATCATCGAGATTCCGAGGTGAGCTGAAAGGGAACCGCGCTGCGCCCGAGTTATCCGCGCAAAACCGGATAACCATTGTAAACGGGTGAAATCCTGGCTGGGTTCCTCTCTTCCATCCAGAAACATAACTTTGTTTTGCTCGTTTCGTATCCTTCCAACTCCTCCTCCTCCTCCACCTCCACCTCCTCCCTCGTCCACCCTCCTCCTTCTCCACCACCCCGAAGCACCGTCCACCATTCCGCGACTATCGCCGCGGATAGAACGTAATGTTCTACGCGTCGTTATCTGGATAGAGTC
The DNA here is from genome assembly GCF_028453695.1 of Augochlora pura. Taxonomy (NCBI): domain Eukaryota; kingdom Metazoa; phylum Arthropoda; class Insecta; order Hymenoptera; family Halictidae; genus Augochlora; species Augochlora pura. The sequence continues at coordinate 2,273 of NW_027581348.1, forward strand.
TCGATTATCACTGGATTCAACGTTTCAGGAATTATTTAACGATCTCCTCCTCGCTACGGTTACAACCGAACCGCGAACGTTTATTTATCCGTTTCAAAGGAACGCGTTCCCGCCGTTCGCGCAGCTGCCGCGAAACGATTTTCCAGCGACGCTCGCGATGGTTCGCGCAATTCTCGTCGGGAGGATGGGTTGTTCGGTGCACGGATTAGCGGCAAGAAATTATTAACAAGGGTGTCGAACGTATGGCGTCGCGGAGAAACGCGATCGAAGCGAAATTACATCGGGAAATCAATTTTTAGATGCCGAACCAATTAAATTGCACACGGGAACCGCGCGAAATTGGAATTTCATGAATTTATAATCAGTCCGGTTTAATTATGTATTTGCATACACGCGGAACGATGGAGGCGGTCTTATATTTGATAAGTTCGCCCCGCGTAATTAATTATGCTCCATTCATACGATTTATTTTTATCGACGAACGGCTTTGATCCACCGTCGCGTTCGTTTTGTAGGCGATGTGATCGGGATTTCTTTCATTGTAAGAATTTGTTGGAAGGAATTGGAAAATGATTATTTTATTGCGAATTGACGGAATGAAGTTCGTATTTAACAAGTTATTTTGTTAGGAATATTCTCCAGGAGTAATGATACCGTCAATCTTGCGGTGAAGATTATATGTGCTATTTATTAAATATATTCTTTTATTTATAATCGAATCAAAATTTGAAGATTCGCTCACGGACAAAAGTTAATGAAAATTTAAATATCGTCAACGTTTAAGAAAATATTTTAACAAATATACATTATCAAGTACCTTTTCTAATTTACACTATTTCCATTTTATATAATTTTGTGCATTTTAAGCAGCGATGCGTATTTATTAAATAGAATATCGCGATTCATACAGCTTTCACACAATTATCTTTAAAAATGAAATTAAATATAAAATAAGACTTTGAACACAAAACTTGATAATACTAAAATTATTATATTATTGAAAGGTACTATTCAAATTATTACATTATTGAAATTTGGTAATATTAAAATTATTATATTATTGAAATTTGGTAACCTTAAAATTATTATATTATTGAAATTCGGTAACATCGAAATTATTTCAAAACGCGATGCAACAATTTTTAATAGCGACCTAGGCCGCAAAGTGCGAAGGATTAACAATAATTTCCGCGGCAACGCACCGAACGCCTAAACCACCGTAAACACGCCGCTAAGCGTTTTTCCATGTATCCCCCCGCCCCGATGTTATTTCGCATTGCGTCCGCGAAACCGACGGCAAGAATCCATTGAAAAAAAAAAACTGAATTCCATTCGTGGCACGGTGTATCACCTGGTCGCTCTCGGGCGCGGCCACATAAATTTTATGGGAAAATTATTCACGCGGAGACGTGGCGGCCGGGAGGGCGGGCTGAGCTTTCAAAAATGGCGCGTCCAAATTCCAACGCTATTGCATAATTCGACAGTGACGAATACAAGCGCACTTTATATGATCCGGAAATCCCTGGTCCGCGTCGCGGGATCTTTGCGCTCCTCTATCTTCCCGGGGCCAGCCTGTGTCCGTTCCGGAAAAATTCGAAAAGCTTGCCGGAAGCCGCGCGAAGCTACCCTGCCACGGCGGAAAATTTCGGCGTACACTTCCGACGCTCACTTAGCCCCCCCTGTTACGTAATTTACGCGCGGAGATTCCGCGGCGGGCTGCGCCGTCGGCGGACCGCTTTATAACCGGGCTTTGACTTCGAAAAAACCGATACCTTCTTCGTAATGGAAATACCTATTCCGGCGTGTAACAGCGAAGGAAGCGCCGGAAGGGGTGGGGGGAACTCGCGCTGGTCCGCCGCAAATTCCGCATTTTTCCGCATTTTTCCGCGTGCTTCCGCAGTTAGAAAGCGTTTTACTTGTCGGATGCAATCTTCGCGGGGACCAATATACGATTTCAAACGTGGGTAAGATGTTTATAGGGAATGCGACGGGAGTCGTCGGTATTACTCCTCCTGTCAATTATAATAACAACTCCGGGCCCCTTTGGTATTTTCCAATGCGTGATTCGCAAAGATTTTTACCGTCTAAGCATTTAATGTTATACAGAAGCGAGTCAACATTTTTAAAATGGT
>NW_027581349.1:0-4403 GCF_028453695.1 Augochlora pura
GACAAACGTTCGTGACGTGTACACGTTTACGAACGTTTCGCCGTTCGCCATCCTTCTTTATCCAAAGGAAAACGGCGGCGACAAAGAGCCTCGCCCGCTCGCTCGTTGGAAATAAACAGCTGAGCGGCGCGTGCTCTTTCTCGCTCTCTCTCTCGAGGTCTCGCTAAGACACGACCAAGTGTACGAACAGCTGAGATCCACGAGGAGAGCAAAAAAACTCACCGACACTGACTAATTCTAAATCCGATTAGGATTTATTATTCTGATTACAGACCAACTCAATCGAGGAACAGGCGACGAGCGAAGTCCCGTCAGCAGCCAAAATTGTAGAAGGAAAAATAAAGCAAACATTTATTTTAATTCCTCGTGTTGGTCGATAAACCCCTAGCAACTCCTTAATCCCTCAGTTTCGGAACACGTTAGGGCTAACGGAAACCCTTAGCCATATCTAACAAACACCATCATTTCCGAGCGGAAACTCATATCTATACTTAGGTATAATTGACTTTAGGTTAAAAGTCCAAACAACCAAGTTCCCATACTACCATACGACAGTGACCATAACGCACTACCCCTAATGATTACAAAACCGAACACCACATTTCAATTAGAAACACAGGAGGATGAACACAGGCTAAACTGTCGACAAACTAATTGGAATAACTTCGCCAATCAAGTAAATACAAAGTATAAAGCAACAATCCACAATAATGGAAACCGCAGTAACGACGTAATAGATTTACACCTACAACAAATAGAAGAAGCTATCACACACGCGATAAATAAATCAGAACCAAAAATAAAAAGTAAATACACGACCAATTGCTATTCTAATAGTATAATCAGGCGAATGCACAAACAAAAAAGTAATCTCCTCAAAAAAATTAACAATGTCTACCGGAAATTCCAACATGATAACAAAAACCAAGAACTATACGGGGTATCCCAAAAATGTCTCGCAATCGGGAAATGGGGGGGTATCTGTGATCATTTTAAGCAACTTTTTTTTTAGCGAAAATGCAATCCGCGGTTTCGTTTATAAGTTATTAGTGAATAAAGTTGGCTGCGCGCGCACGCTTTAACCTGCTGTTACGCACGCGAGAAACGATCATCAACAATGCTTAATTTTCTTAGAAGCGAATTTCAACTATTTTTTATCGATTAGACCGACACAGCTGATCTGTATACGACTATTTCGCGATTGATGAAAAACAGTTGAAATTCGATTCTCATTGTTGGCCATCGTTCCTCACGCGCGTAATAGCAGGATGAAGCGTGCGCGCGCAGCCAACTTTATTCATTAATAACTCGTAAACGAAGCCGCGGATTGCATTTTCGCTAAGGAAAAAGTTACTTAAAATGATCACAGGTACCCCCCATTTCCCGATTGCAAGACATTTTTGGGTCACCCTGTATATATACATATAAAAGATGTTAACTTTTAGTTTTTGAAGTAGGTATAAGAAAAACATAAATAAATTGTAAACTATTCACATTGTAATCAAGGGTGCCAAATAAATTAATTCAAATCATTATCATCAAACCGATTCTCGTCTGATAGTGTGAGTGTCTTACTGCAGACTATGAAATATTGAAGAATGTATGGAAGGACAGGAAAATCAATTTCTATACATACACTAAAAATGAAGAAAAAAGATGAGTGTATGCATTGAGCGGCTTACACAATGGAATCACACCAGAGGATATCACAAAGGACCTCAAAGATGATAATGTTCAGGTAATTAATGTTAAGAGAATGAGGGATACTGCTAGATCACTATCTATGGTAACTGTACCTGTCAACCTAAACATTAAGGAATTCCAATTAAAATCAAATATATTTGTTACACAAAAATATCATGGCACAGCTATATCACAAAGCAAAAAATCACTTAGTGTCACAGATGTCAAGAATGGGGACATTCAGCAACCAACTGCTACACTGAACCTGCCTGCATGAAATGTGCAAAAAAACACCATATGAAAGACTGTACCAAACCCACAAGTAAACCTGCGTAAATGTGTAAACTGTGGCGAAGCACACCTAGCCAACGCAACCTGCTGCATTGCCTATACCATTAGATTCACCTGGATACAAAACATTAAAACAAACCAATCTAATAAACCACATACATCAAACAATAAACAATGAATAAAAACACAAATTAATATCCAAAACCAGGGACATTTTCCACCTCTTATAACTACCGCAGCATTAACTACCGAAGCGCACGTGATTCGAGGAATGCCTAACTAACAACAACTAACAACAGAAATTAAAAAACTAAACAAACACTTTAATATACCAGAAATGCTAGCTGCAGTTAAACAGTTAAACACACAACTCGTAAACTGTAAATGCAGTATGGGAGAATTCGATTTCTTTGTTGAATTTTGTGAATGCCTTGATTAATGGGTAATTCTTTAAAAATCTGGAGCTGGAATGTCAACGGAGTAAGGGACAGGGTAGGTGAACTAATCAATTTTCTATCAGCACACAAAGTAGATCTAAAGATCATCAATGAAACGAAAATAAAAAGAACAGACAACCTTAAAATAAAGTGTACACCACAATAAAAAAGTGAAGAGATAATTCCGCAGAAGGCGTAGCAATACTGATAAGAGAAAATATACCATATGTGAACATATCACCTAATATTGGAACACCGATAGGATACACAGGTATAACACTTGGAAATAACATCACAATTATATCAGTATACAATAACCCAAGGAATAATGTCACTGAGAGGGACATAGCAAGACTTATGAACACTGGAAATAAAGTCCTTGTTATTGGCAACCTAAATGCAAGGCATAAGGCATGGAATTGCCATCTGAGCAACAAAAATGGTCGAACCCTTCATAAACACACACAAGACAGCAACTGTCATACTATACACTGATGAGCCAACACACTATCCTACAAATAACATGACACCCACAATGATAGACATTGTAATAAACAAAAATGTTCCTGCGGTCTCACAACCCAGACTTTTAAACGAATTAAGCTCAGATCACAGATCAATCACGTTCACAATAGGTAAAACAATAACCAAAATCCGCCCAGAACTAATTTACGCATATAAAAACACGGATTGGCAAAAATTCAGGAAAGTCTTGGATGAAAATTTAAACATTAATAACAAAATTAACACAAAAATTGAACTTGAAGAAGCTGGTAAGAGCATTACAGACAACATACAGTTTGCTAGGAATAAAACTATCACGAAGAAGAAGACAGGAATGTTTAAAGATGAACTATCTAATAACATAATTTTAATCAAAAGAAGAAACAAGATTTAGAAAATCTGGCAGGATATGAGACAATCACATCTAAAACACCAGTTCAATAACAAGACATGACTGGTAAAAGATGAGATAGTGAAATGCAGAAATAAAATGTGGGAAGATGAACTAAAAACTAAATCCAAAGGATAACTTGTTGTGGAGAATGACTAAAACACTTAAGAAAAAGGATAAAATGATTCCTACCTTACATGACAATGACACAATAGCAGTAACAGACAAAGCTAAAGCAAACCTACTAGCAGTACAATTGAAGAAAGCTCACTCTCTCCAACTAATTAATAACACAGTTGAACAAGAGCAGATCATAGAAGATGTAACGGACTACCTTTGGAAAAATGAACATGGAGCAGAAGACTGAAAAGATTTCATCACATCACCAGTAGAAGTAACCCAAGTAATAAACAAATTGCCTGCAATAAAAGCACTGAGATCGGGTAGCATACACAATATAGTATTAAAAAATCACAGCAGGAAAGCCAAAGTACAACTAATGTACCTGATTAAATGTGAAAACCGATGAAACCATAATCACAGCAGGCGTATCACAAGGTTTGAACCTAGGTCCTGTACTTTTCAATATCTTTATTAATGATGTACCCTCATTTTCAAAAACAAAAATAGCCTTATATGATGATAACACAGCTATATATGCACAGTCATTCCATGCGACAGTTGCAGCCAAACAAATTAAAATCCACGTCTCAGTATTAGAAAAATACTTCAATAAATGGAAAATAACACTAAACACTGACAAAACAGAAGCAATAGTATTCTCTAAAAAAAATCAATGGTAATAAAATTTTAACTTCAATCAAAGTTAATAACACAGTAGCACAAATTAAACATAAGGTAAAATATGTAGGTATCACATTAGACTCTAAACTATTATACAGAGAACAGATTGAAAACATAATGATGAAAACCTACGCAACTTTAAAAAATGTATACTCTCTAATGATAAGGAACTCTAAACATAGTATTGAAAACAAAAGATTGATATACAAAGTAATCATAAGACCCATTATAACATATGCTGCACCTATTTGGAGAACTACAGCAAAATCTAATATATTAAAGCTACAACGTTT